>NC_139999.1:43415274-43525241 GCF_964263955.1 Coregonus lavaretus
GTATGTGTGTGTGTGTGTGTGTGTGTGTGTGTGTGTGTGTGTGTGTGTGTGTGTGTGTGTGTGTGTGTGTGTGTGTGTGTCTGGTAGTATTGACACCGCACACGCTGTTATTCTTCATTTTAACTAGCACATGAATCATGATAAATGTCCTTTCTACCTCACAAAGCTTAGAATACAGTAGAATGTCCTTCTAACAATGGTGCACCAGACAAATCTGAGAACTAATTAGATACACAAACTAACTACTTCAATGATTTGATGATTGATTAGGCTACATTCTGATTTGTAAAAATAGACAAACACCACAAGACAAATGGAACCATGTATGACAAGTAAACATTGTTAACATTCCTCAAAAGAGGATTGTAAGGATTTTTCATGAATAAAAACATTATTGTATGATAATATCCCAAATTAAAATATTTATAATAAAAATATAAATAAAACATATTTGTTATAAAAGCGTTTTTCCCCGCCAAAGCACGGTAGAGTGAACATGCGTAGCCACGAGATCGAAATATGAATTAAACGTCCATATGCAAACACACACACACAGCGGCAAACGCTCGCTCTACAAATGAGAGCACACACCACACAATTACCATCCCTATGTCTGTCTTTGAAACAGACAGAGTGGAGAACTCTAACAAAAGCCTCTTTCCTCCGCGCACAGACAGCGCACCACACACACACACACATATACAAACACAAACACACACAAACACACTTCTCTAAAGAGAGACAGATTACCTCTCAGTGGAGGGTTCCTGACCAGGTGAAATTATGCTTCCCTAGAGAATACTGCTTCCCCATCACAGGAAGTCCTACTCTGGTCCTCTGGGCTCAGTGTTGTGTCACGAAAAGTCCCCCTGGTACATCCAGATCCAGGAAATAAAACTGACTGACAGATTGTCCTCCAGATCCAGTCACACACACAGGAAGAAACAGAACACAGGGCAAGTTGATTTGATAACGCTACAGAAGGACTGATGCCTCCTCTCACCTCTCTCTTTCACACTTTATTTTCTCTCTCTCTCTCTCTCTCTCTCTCTCTCTCTCTCTCTCTCTCTCTCTCTTCTGTCTGTCTCTGTCTCTGCCCTCCTCGCTCTGGTTCGTTCCACATCCACACACACACGCTCACAAACACAGATCCTCCATCTGCCGCCGCCCCCTTGCCTTCTCCCTGCCCACCTCATGAATAATTAATTAGCCCCAGAGCATACACCCTCCCCCCACTTGCTCGGAAACACACACATGGACACTCGTTCACACACACACTCACACACACATAGAGAGAGACAGACAAACACACACACACACACACACATAGAGAGAGACAGACAAACACACACACACACACACACATAGAGACAGACAAACACACACACACACACACACATAGAGAGAGACAGACAAACACACACACACACACACACACACACACACATAGACACAAACTCATACACACGGATGCACTATCACACACACACAGCCAAAACCAGTCAAAGACACACAAATGCATCTACACACAAGCGCGCTCAAGCACACACACGTACATAGATGAAGACATAGAAGCGCAAACACACACATCATCCATGCGTGAACACACATGCAGAGCACACTCATACATATAAGACACAGTCAATCATGCATGAACACACACATCACGAACAAACACACACACACACACCCCCAGGCTCGTCCATGCGTACTGCTCCATCCTCCCAGGCGTAGCTGGGGATGTAGCCCACCGAGGTAGACCCTCAGCTGGGGAGGATTACAGCGTTATTATGGTCGACCCTGCCATGGCTGGAGGTGGGGTCAGGCAGGCCAGAGATAGAGGGAGTGTGTGGTGTATGTTTGTCAGGAGAGAGTGTGTGTACACGTGCGTGGTCCTGTGTGCGTGCGTGTGGAGAGGGGGCAGTCAGGGTGAAGAATGTGTGTGTAGAGGGAGTGAGGGTGTGTGTGTGTGCGCGTGTGTTTGTGCGTGTGTGTGTTTGTGTGTGTGTGGGTGTGGTTGCGTGTGTGTGTTTGGGTATGTATTGGGCGAGGGGGGGGGGGGGGGGGTTATCTAATCATAGAGAGGCCTCAGGGATATGTTAAATATCCCCAACAGCGTCTTGAGTAGGCTGGGGGTCACAGAGGAGCAGCTAGAGGAGAGGGGGACAGGGAGGGGGGAGAGGGGGACAGGGAGGGGGGAGAGGGGGACAGGGTGGGGGGAGAGGGGGACAGGGAGGGGGGAGAGGGGGACAGGGGGACAGGGTGGGGTGGGGTGGGTTTTAAAGAAAGCAATAGTGTCTTTTTTAATCAGACTGGAGGGTGAAGGAGATTGGGGGGAGGCGTCTGGGTTTGACCTCCTCACCTCGGCCGGCATCTCACCTCCCGTCTGTCTACCGCTTGCTCAGCCCATCCTCACCCAATCACCCAATCAACCACTCCGGAACACCCTCACCCAGCCAATCAATAACCCCCTCCCCACCAGTAACATGCTAATGACTCTCCTTGCATATGATTAAACCATCCGCTAAGTCGCTAACCCTAACAACAGCTCACCCCCAACCACAACCCCCCTCACACACATACTTAGAGATACGCACAAACAGAGACACACTTACACACGTGCACGGACACAGATACACAAACACACTTTCTCTTGACTGACTGATGCTGTTACTGCACCCAGAAACACACACAAGAAGAGACAAAAGCACTCACAACACACTCCAGAAAATGGCGACAGTGGCTGATAATACAGAACTATGGGAGACTTGAGCGTACTTTGAACAGCTTTGATGAAAAAATGCATTGGTTGTTTGTTGTTATCACAACCACTTTTTTGGAATGTCCATCTTCCTCCAAGAGTTTGTGTCTATCAACAACAGAGTTTAAGAAGTTATGTTAGTAGCTGATTCATGCTGTAGCTAGAGTGGTAAAATTAGACAGTAGTAGTAGTCTATGATATTAGTGTCTCTCTCTAACTATGAGTGTGAGAAAGATGGACACATAATGAAGGATTTATCCCAGAAAGAAGAGATATGGGGGGGAGAGAGAGAGAGCGAGAGAGAGAGAGAGAGACGTATTAAGGATGACAGATCTAAAATAACTGAGCTCACTTTATGCCAGGGACCAAGTGTTAATTAACTTTGTGGTCGACCCCTTTATCACACACATACACACACACATTACCCCATCCCATGAAATCTGGCATATCTTCCGGTTATTGAACCCTGTATGGGTCCATTCACCCTGGGCGATTTATACTACAATTCCCTTTAATCAACAAAGACAAGTCAGCACAAACAGACAGACACACACAGACACACACACACACAAACATGCACACAACATTTGCAGGCCTCTGAAAGTGGACCAAGGTGACTCATTATTATCCTTATTTGAATGTAAAAATAAATATATATTCAGATGAACAGATCAGAGCATCTCATGATTATAATGATGATCTGGGGCAGAAGAATGCTTTTTGCTTTCCCACTCTGACCCTGTCTGATGACTCAGGTTTTGTTTGTTTCAGGGGCCAAATAAAAGGAGAGATATATAGAACAAACTCATGATTTATCTGGCTAATAGAACAGAAAGGTTATTAAAGGTTCACTCTGCAAGTCCCAGTGCCCTAGTCTCTCTCTATCTCTCTCTAGGTCAACAACCAACAGTGAATGGACAGCAGTGGTATACATACAACTCCAGTCCTGCCTAGAGGGCCGAAGCAATCTCTGTCTGCTAGTTCTCACTACTCATTAACACAGTCAATGGGAGTAATGTAAAGAGCTTTGAACACCTGGGAAAGCTACAGTGCATTCGGAAATTAGTCAGATCCCTTCCCTTTTTCCACATTTTGTTAAGTTACAGCCTTATTCTAAAATGGATTAAATTAAATGTTTCCTCATCAATCTACACAGAATACCCCATAATGACAAAGTGAAAACAGATTTTTTGAAATTTTTGCAAATATATATGAAATATTCAGAAATACCTTATTTACATAAGTATTCAGACACTTTGCTATAAGACTCAGGTGCATACTGTTTCCATTGATCATTCTTGAGATGTTTCTACAACTTGATTGGACTCCACCTGTGGTAAATTCAATTGATTGGGCATGATTTGGAAAGGCACACACCTGTCTATATAAGGTTCCACAGTTGACAGTGCATGTCAGATTAAAAACCAAGCAATGAGGTCGAAGGAATTGTCCGTAGAGCTCCGAGACAGGATTGTGTCGAGGCACAGATCTGGGGAAGGGTACCAAAACATTTCTGGAGCAATGAAGGTCCCCAAGAACACAGTGGCCTCCATCATTCTTAAATGGAAGAAGTTTGGAACCACCAAGACTCATCATAGAGCTGGCCGCCAGGCCAAACTGAGCAATCGGGGGAGAAGGGCCTTGGTCAGGGAGGTGACCAAGAACCCAATGGTCACTCTGACAGAGCTCAAGAGTTCCTCTGTGGAGATGGGAGAACCCACCAGAAGGACAACCATCTCTGCCGAACTCCACCAATCAGGAATTTATGGTAGAGTGGCCAGATGGAAGCCCTCTCCTCAGTAAAAGGCACATGACAGCCCGCTTGGAGTTTTCCAAAAGGCACCTAAAGGACTCTCAGAACATGAGAAAAAAAGATTATCTGGTCTGATGTAGCCAAGATTGAACTCTTTGGCCTGAATGCCAAGCATCACGTCTGGAGGAAACCTGGCACCATCCCTACAGTGAAGCATGGTGGTGGCAGCATCATGTTGTGGGGATGTTTTTCAGCGGCAGGGACTGGGAGACTAGTCAGGATCGAGGGAAAGATGAACGGAGCAAAGTACAGAGATCCTTGATGAAAACCTGCTCCAGAGCACTCAGGACCTCAGACTGGGGCGAAGGTTCACCTTCCAACAGGACAACGACCCTAAGCCAAGACAATGCATGAGTGGCTTCGGGAGAAGTCTCTGAATGTCCTTGAGTAGCCCAGCCAGAGCCCGGACTTGAACCCGATCGAACATCTCTGGAGAGACCTGAAAATAGCTGTGCAGTGACACTCCCCATCCAACCTGACAGAGCTTGAGAGGATCTGCAGAGAAGAACGGGATACAGGTGTGCCAAGCTTGAAGCATCATACCCAAGAAGTAATCGCTACCAAAGGTGCTTTAACAAAGTACTGAGTAAAAGATCTGAATACTTACAGTACCAGTCAAAAGTTTGGACACACCTACTCATTCAATGGTTTTTCTTTATTTGTACTATTTTCTAAATTCTAGAATAATAGTGAAGACATCAAAACTATGAAATAACACATATGCAATCATGTAGTAACCAAAAAAGTGCTAAACAAATCAAAATATATTTTATATTTGAGATTCTTCAAAGTAGCAACCCTTTGCCTTGATGACAGCTTTGCACACTCTTGGCATTCTCTCAACCAACTTCATGAGGTAGTCACCTGAAATGCATTTCAATTAACAGGTGTGCCTTGTTAAAAGTTAATTTGTGGAATTTGTTTCCTTCTTAATGCGTTTGAGACAATCAGTTGTGTTGTGACAAGATAGGATTGGTATACAGAAGATAGCCCTATTTGGTAAAAGACCAAGTATAGCAGCTCAAATAGCAAAGTGAAATGACAGTCCATCATTACTTTAAGACATGAAGGTCAGTCAATATGGAACATTTCAAGAACTTTGAAAGTTTCTTCAAGTGCAGTCGCAAAAACCATCAAGCGCTACAGGACCGCCACAGGAAAGGAAGACCCAGAGTTACCTCTGCTGCAGAGGAAAAGATCATTAGAGTTACCAACCTCAGAAATCGTCAATTAACTGCACCTCAGATTGCAGCCCAAATAAATGCTTCACAGAGTTCAAGTAACAGACACATCTCAACATCAACTGTTCAGAGGAGACTACGTGAATCATGCCTTCATGGTCGAATTGCTGCAAAGAAACCACTACTAAAGGACACCAATAATAACAAGAGACTTGCTTGGACCAAGAAACATGAACAATGGACATTAGACCGGTGGAAATCTGTCTTTTGGTCTGATGAGTCCAAATTTGCCTTTGTGTGACGCAGAGTAGGTGAACGGATGATCTCTGCATGTGTGGTTCCCACCATGAAGCATGGAGGAGGAGGTGTGATGGTGCTTTGCTGGTGACACTGTCTGTGATTTATTTAGAATTCAAGGGACACTTAACCAGCATGTCTACCACAGCATTCTGCAGTGATATGCCATCGCATCTGGTTTGCGCTTAATGGGACTATCATTCGTTTTTCAACAGGACAATGACCCAAAACACACCTCCAGGCTGTGTAAGGGCTATTTGACCAAGAAGGAGAGTGATTGAGTGCTGCATCAGATGACCTGGCCTCCACAATCACACGACCTCAACCCAAATTGAGATGGTTTGGGATGAGTTGGACCGTAGAGTGAAGGAAAAGCAGCCAACAACTGCTCAGCAAATGTGGGAACTCCTTCAAGACTGTTGGAAAAGCATTCCAGGTGACTACCTCATGAAGCTGGTTGAGAGAATGCAAAGCTGTCATCAAGGCAAAGGGCGGCTACTTTGAAGAATCTCAAATCTCAAATATATTTTTATTTGTTTAACACTTTTTTGGTTACTACATGATTCCATATGTGTTATTTCATAGTTTTGATGTCTTCACTATTATTCTACAATGTAGAAAATAGTACAAATAAAGAAAAACCCTTGAATGAGTAGGTGTGTCCAAACTTTTGACTGGAACAGTATGTAAATGTAATATTTCCATTTTTATTTTTAATACATTTGGAAACATTTCTAAAAACCTGCTTTTGCTTTGTCATTATGGGGTATTGTGTGTAGATTGATGAGGAAAACAAACTATTTAATACATTTTAGAATAAGGCTGTAACGTAACAAAATGTGGAAAAAGTCAAGGGGTCTGAATACTTTCCAAATGCACTGTATATCCAATCCATTATCATTATCATTATATTACTGTAGGTCTAGACATCCATTAGCTTCATAAATCACACTGGACCGTTTAAACCCCTTGGGAGGTCATAGTAATATTGACAGAGGAGCGTGTATTGTTATTCATGGTTAAAATGTTTGAAAAAAAGTACTGTAGTATATTGGAGTCCTTGAAAGAAACAAAGAAAAATGTGCTGTAGCCCAACACACACACAGGCGCGTGCACACGCACACACACACAGATTCACACAGCTGGTTGTGTTCTCTCTGTGGGTCTGTCTAAAGGCCACAGTAGGTTTTCTCTAATGGTGGAGGAGAATGTATCACATTCCTTCTCTTCTGACGTCTGTAGTGTGGGCTCCTGTGTTAGCCAGGCCAGAGTTTATTGGGGTGGTCAATGGGGGCTCTGTGTAAAGGCTTTGCATACAGAGAAGAGAGAAGAAAACACATGGGGGGCAAAGGGACTGACCACCAGTGTCCGAGTGTCCAAGCTTGTTTTGTTGTACAGTATGTAAAAGTCCAGCAAAGAAGCTAAGGCGTGCACGCGCACACACACATACACTCACACACACAGATGGTCGAACATAAAAGGCTCCTTCTCTCATTGGCATCAGGTACCACGCTAATTGAGCTATTTAAATATTTAAAGCGAGAGAGAGAGAGAGAGAGAGAGAGAGAGAGAGAGAGAGAGAGAGAGAGAGAGAGAGAGAGAGAGAGAGAGAGAGAGAGAGAGAGAGAGAGAGAGAGAGGGAATAAAATAACAGAGGGAGGGGGTAGCCTAAAACGAGGGAGGGTGAGAGCCGGAGGAGGACAGAGGGACGAGAGAGTGAGAGAGCGAGAGAGAGCGAGACAGAGAGAGAGAGAGAGAGAGAGAGAGAGAGAGCGCGAGAGAGAGAGAGAGGGAGAGAGAGAGAGAGAGAGAGACGAGTCCAACATCAGGGTTTTAGAGGAAAATAGAGAGCCTCTTGTTGTTTTCGTGCAGAGAGAAAGAGAAAGAAAAGAGAGAGACATGATAAAGGAAAACAAGTGATAAAGAGAGCAGAGAGGAAGAGAAAAACAAAAAATTGGAACACTAGCTAACAGCATTACAGGGTTTTTAACCCGCCGTGGACCCCTGGAGCGGAACACTGAGGGACAAACAGGATGTCCCAGAAGCTATTGTTTCTCTTCCAGTAACTGGCCAGAGAGGGGCTTCATTAGCAACTAACAACAGGGTTAGGAGATACGCCAAGTGTGTGTGTGTGTGTGTGTGTGTGTGTGTGTGTGTGTGTGTGTGTGTGTGTGTGTGTGTGGCCTGATAACACTACAGGGGGACTGAACCATAATTACAAGAATGCTGAATGAACACGTGAACCACAAAAGAGTTCTAGTCACGCTCAGAATTGGCATACATACAAGCTTTATAACACTTTACAAGCCCTTATAAGGATGACATAATGGGTGTCTACGCATTCAAGTACACATAGGTTCCTAATGGTGATGCTTGAAAGGTTGAACCACAAAATCACCAAAATCAAAATGATGTTTCCACAGTACATGTGTAGCTAGCTGCTCAAGGCTACTGTGACTATGACTGACTGTCAAAACATTTACACAACATCGATGGTTTAAATAAGCATAAACCATGAGGCATTTTGCCTAGACTCAGTGACACAATGAATTCCAACAAGATCTCAGAGTTTCCCTTCGAAATTTGACATGTTATAAATGAACATCTAATTTTGACGCATTAATTCTGCGTGGTTACAGGGTTTTAACAGAAACAAATTAAAGGTTAACAGTTTAGGCATTAATTCCCAGTGGTTAAGGTTAGGGCTATGGTTTGGGGTGGTCTTAAAACAAAATAATTAAAGACAATGCACTGTTTCCATCAAGTATCATCAAGTATTCTCACGGCTTGCTAGAGCATTGTGAACTGCAGTGGCGTAGTGGTCTAAGCAGCATCATGAGTTTGCGCCCAGTGCCGGGCATTTTTTGGGGTGAGCGCCGAGGAAGGCATATATCAATGTTCTGGGGACCTTTTCAAACGTCCGAAATCGAAGTCTAATTCTAGTGATCAGGCTGCTGAATTCAGTGTTGGGTAAATCCATTTAAGTTCAATCACTTTTTGACAGCACCACTTTTGATTTGAATGAAATCTTCCATACGTATTTGACCATTATAGAAGTACTCAGAAAGTGACTTTTTGGACCTGAATGACAAAACATTCAAGAGATAAAAGTGCTCAAATGTTACCTCTTTTGCATAACCCACCATACCATGAGACATCCATCTCTTCATCATTGGAAAATATAAACGGTTGAGATTGATATCATTTAAAAGCTTAAGAAACAGGGTTATCAAACTATTTCATTATATATTCAGATTTCTTTTTTTTTTAATGTAAAACCGTCAATTCTAAAAACATGTTAACTCATATTCCCATATGTTGTAGCTAAGACCCTATTTTACTTCATCTGAGGTTTTTGTGTTGTGCCCGCCATCGGTTGAGACACAACATGCTCTTGAATACAGGGTGGGTGTCATGTTTTGGCTGATAAATGCACTAAAATGGGAAACAAATTGAAATGTCAACTTTCAAATGGTACCACAGAGATGGTTGGAGGTCCAGACATAAGTACATGACTTGAATGGTGCCATCTTTGTGGTAGTAATTAGAAATTAGAAATTAGAAATTATAATTTCAATTCAATTTACATTTCAATGGTGTACCAGATAAATTGGTCTGAAGGGATAGGTCCATTCTGTGAATACAATTTCTATGATTGAAATGGGTCAACTTTGAGCACCTCTATCTCTTAATGTTTTGACATTCAGGTCCAAAAATTCACTTTCTTCCATTAGCAAACATGGAAAGTATTGTTTAAAACAAAAGGGATGCTGTCAAAAAGTGAATGAATTTAAATGGATTTACCTTGTGTGATGGCTTGTCATGTAACATCTAGAGTAACTGGTAGGTGTGTGGCTGCAGTATGTGGTTGTATATCATTTTAAAGGACTTGTTAAATGAATGGTCATTTGTTCAAGTGTATTATCCTAACATGGCTGTAGCTCCAGTGAGTCTGACTTTAGATCTTTATTGAGTGTAGGCCATGCCAAATAGCCAGCACACAGCCAGAGATGAAACAGCATCATTAACTAGCGTGCAGCACTATCACCCCAGGACACTGACCTCCAGGGCAGCAGGGCACAGGTCAGCGGGCTGAGCCCAGCGTAGAGAGCCCTAGGTGGGGCTGCTGGGCAGCTGGGCAGCTGGGCGCTCTAATGGAGGGTCTGGAGGGCTGCCCTCTCTCCATTCAGCTCTAGGGATTTCTATGAAGCGCCACACTGGGCAGGAGGACGGCCAAGGGACACATGAATCATACACACACAGACGCAGGCAGGCACACACACACACACACACACAAGCATAGACACACACACTCATGCACGGAAGTAAGCAGGCACAAAAATAAACACAAACACTCTCTCTTCCATGTCAACTAAATGAGGCCATAAAACCTGTGAGTGTCCAATCCACTTCCTTGTTCTATTAGATGATACTGTATAACAGACCTGTGCTGGAAAAGGAGCATCCTGTCCAGGCTTCTTTAGATCAATGCTACAGTCACATGTCTCTGGGCAACGACCACCACCGCTTCAGGACCAGGACATTCTGACCTGGCTAACCGGGTTGACTGATGCTGTTTGTGATTGAGACATGACCGCTCACCAAAGGACACAGTGTGCTCAGCTGGCGTACATACACACACACACACACACACACACACACACACGTCTTCCTGAGGTGTGTTATCACACTACGCACAATCAACCCTCCCCACTCCTGTTGCATGAAAACCACAGATCTACTAGGATTAATAGAAAGAGAAAGCTGACAAAGACAAAGAGAGAAATGATCATGTAGTCCAGACAGAGAGAGAGAGAGAGAGAGAGAGAGAGAGAGAGAGAGAGAGAGAGAGAGAGAGAGAGAGAGAGAGAGAGAGAGAGAGAGAGAGAGAGAGAGAGAGAGAGAGAAAGATAGAGAGAGAAGAAAGAGAAAGATAGAGATGGAGGGACGGAGCAAGCCTAACAAGTAATTGGGTAAGCGTTGTCGTGACTACAGTGATGCTCAACACCCACCTCTCACAAACAGCTTCCTGTTGATCTGTCAGCAGCAGCAGAAGGTCCACAAACACAGACCTGACAGACACAGGACAACAGATGAACGTGGAGAGGAAAGACTCTCACTAGAGTCTTTGTTCAACCCATGAAAGAAAAGGCTCATTTTAATTTGCTGTCTTCCTATCTTAATGAATGTGGTGTAGGCCTAATGAATTGTCAAGAGCCATTTTCAATTGGATAAATGTCAACGTAACTAACGTAATTTAGACAAACCGCAAAACAATCAACTTAACCATTACTATAGACCTCTGTAGCTCAGCTGGTAGAGCACGGCGCTTGTAACGCCAAGGTAGTGGGTTCGATCCCCGGGACCACCCATACACAAAAAAATGTATGCACGCATGACTGTAAGTCGCTTTGGATAAAAGCGTCTGCTAAATGGCATATTATTATTATATATTATTAAAAACACTATGTGAATTGAGCAGTGAAACACAATAATACTCCAGTAACACATGACACCACAATGAACATGTCATCATCAGGCAGTTAGAGAGGAGAAAGAGAGAGGGAGAGAGAGAGTGAGAGTGAGGTTGAGAGACAGAGATACAGAGAGACAGAGACAGAGAGAAAGCAAGACAGAGAGAGCGAGTTAGTTAGTAAGTTAGTTAGTTGGGAGGTAATTTGATGCCAGAGAGCGAGAGACAGAGAGAGACAGAGAGAGAGAGAGGGAGAGAGAGAGAGGGGGGGAGAGAGAAAGAGAGAGAGAGAGGGAGAAAGGAGAGGATAGGAGAGAAAGGGAGTGAGGCAGAGTGAGGCAGAGAGCGGGAGAGCGTCCCACAAGTGCGACACTGCAGACATGTTTTACACACTCACTCAGTGACAGCAGGCCATGTCTGCCAGCATGTGTGTTTGTCTTGAGACTGCGTGTCAGTCAAACACAAGCTGTCACGCGCCGCCTTATTGTCTGACCCTTAAGAAGCAGCCCCCACCACACACACACACACTAGGGATGGGCATTTGAAATTATTTTACTATTCAAATAATATCATGAAATTTTTTCAGATATCCGGATAGTCAAAGTTCAAATATAAAATAAATGAATAAAATATTTTACTATTGACAATCTACCAATCAGAATGACGCAAATGCACATGGCAGAGGTAAACAGCAGACATGCTGTTTCTTTAGGTAGTTTGCCCCACAGAAACAGTGAACGTGACGTCAGATATTTTTGCCATGATAGAACAAATTCTGTTACAAAAAGCTTTTCTGGCATGTGTTTTGCATTGATCTGTGTCAGGTATTGTGGAAACGACATGGCTTAGCGCCTGTAATTGACATTTGAAGTGGGGGAAATAGCATACCGATGTCAGGGCAGCCTGGAGGGATAAATGCACAACAGTAGCCAGCAGTAGCTCATCACACCATTATAAAAACTACATTCAAAAGTTTGTTGTTTTATTAAATTAAGAATTTTGAATGTCATAGTATACCTTTGTAGGTAAAAATGTCACAAGGATTATTTAAATTAGACAAAGCTTTTTCATTAAAAAAATAGGCATACAAAAATTACTCTTAAAAAATGTACGCTCACTCAAGTAATCGGATACTAACGTTTGTATATCCACACACACACACACACACACACACACACACACACACACACACACACACACACACACACACACACACACAGCATGTCTTAAGAGGCCAAAGAGCAACAGGAGGTGCTGTTGTTTCGTCAGTTAATAACTGTCGGGCCAGAAGGCCAGGAGGTGGGCAGGGTCAGAGCGGAGGGCCAGGGCGCCTGCCAGCATGCTTTAAAAAAAAACACCCCCTCCCTTTACCCCTCCTCCTTACCCTCCTCCTTATCCTCCTCCTTACCCGCAGCTGACATAAGGATCATAAGGATCATATGAACACAGGGTCATACACATACGGTCATACAACACATTTTCTTGCCTCCTTCTCTCCCCATTTCTTATGCTCACATAAACACTGGCTAGGTTACACACACATTCACACCGACTCACACACACCTGCTAGAGCTTTCTCAAACACATAGGCCTACGTGTGCACCCATACACACACAAACACACACACACACAAATATACACACACATACCCCCAGCAGCAGTGTTTGAAGGAACAATGGTGGCAGTAGCAGCTGGGGAGCAGGAGCCTGAGGAGAGCAGAGGAGAGGAGAGGAGGACAGAGAGAGGCCTGCATGTCTAATGATCAGCCAGCCAAGATAACACAGGACAGGACTGGACTGGACCGACTCTGACAGGCCATCTGTAGCATGGGCCATCTGCAACATCTGCCCCAATCAATTTCACATTTACACACACACATGCACACACACACAGCCGGTGGTGAGTACGGCCCAGTACATCACTGGGTCCGAGCTTCCTGCCATCCAGGACCTCTATACCAGGTGGTGTCAGATGAAGGCCTTAAAAATGGACAAAGACTTCAGCCACCCAAGTCATAGACTGTTCTCTCTGCTACCTATTTTTTTATTGTGAAGATATCTTTTTTTTATTGCAGCTGCAGAGTTTTAAAACAGCCTATCACTCGAATATCGTTGCTTTAAATCAGTTTTATAATAACCAACCTGACAGTAAGCCATGATGTCTTTCTCAACCTAAAGTGCAGACTGGGTATGAACCGTTTAGAAATTACAGCACTTTTTGTACATAGTCCCAAAATAATTGGGACAAATTAACTTATGTGTGTATTAAAGTAGTCAAAATTGTAGTATTTGGTCCCATATTCCTAGCATGCAATGATTACATCAAGATTGTCACTACAAACTTGTTGGATGCATTTGCTGTTTGTTTTGGTTGTGTTTCAGATTATTTTGTGCCCAATAGAAATTAGTGGTAACTAACTCTTTGCACTTTTCACTGGCTGTCCTTCAGGTTGTGGCAGGAGGACACATATTTGGCTGCCACATTTTGGCTTTTCACCCACTAAATATTTTATCTTTCATTCATCTTTTATAGTTTCAAATTCTTTGTACTGAATGATAATTTTGGGAAAGAAAGATTCTCTTATGTCTGAGTATTTGTCACAATGTAATAGGAAATGCAACTCTGTCTCTACCTCTCCCCTGGGGCAGAGTGAGCACAGCCTGTCCTCTCTGGGCAGCCAGGTTTGCCTGTGACGACGTCTCTATAGCCAGACTGTGCTCACTGAGTCTGTACCTAGTCAGTGTTTTCCTCAGTTTTCTATCAGTCACAGTGGTCAGATAGTCTGCCACCATGTACTGTCTGTTTAGAGCCAAATAGCATCAAAGTTTACTTTGATTTTTTTGTGGTGTCTTTCCAATAGGTGATATATTTTTATTTTTGCTTTGTGATGATTTGGTTGGGCCAGATTTTCTGAGTGCTGTCCTGAGGCTCTATGGGGTTGGTTTGGGTTAGTGAACTGAGCCTCGGAACCAGCTGGCTGATTGATTTAATAGCATCATGTTTTCTCTCCAATACCACTTTCTATTAGTTTATAAAAAAGACCTTAGTGCCAAATTGAATCAAATGCTTTCTTGAAGTCTACAAAACACAAGTAGATTTAGCCTTTGTTTTGGTTTACTTGTTTGTCAATTAGAGTGTGGAGGGTGTAAATGAGGTCTGTTGTATGATAAACATTTTTTAAATCCAATCTGGCTTCTGCTCAGGACCTTGTGTTCATCAAGGAAATTATGTAGCCTGCTATTTAAGATACTGCAGAGAATGTTCCCCAAGTTGCTGTTAATGCAAATTCCTCTGTAATTATGGCACCTGCTCGGCCTCCGACCACAAGGCACTACAGAGGGTAGTGCGTACGGCCCAGTACATCACTGGGGCCCAGCTTCCTGCCATCCAGGACCTCTATATCAGGCGGTGTCAAAGGAAGGCCCTAAAAATTCCAGCCACCCTAGTCATAGACTGTTCTCTCTGCTACCGCATGGCAAGCGGTACAGGAGCGCCAAGTCTAGGTCCAAAAGGCTTCTTAACAACTCCTACGCCCAAGCCATAAGACTCCTGAACAGTTCATCATGGCTACCCGGACTATTTGCATTGTCCCCCCAACACACCCAACCCCACCCCCTCTTTTACGCTGCTGCTACTCTCTGTTTATTATCTATGCATAGTCACTTTAACTCTACCCAGATGTACAAATTACCTCAATTACCTCGACTAACCTGTGCCCCCGCACATTGACTCTGTACCGGTACCCCCTGTATATAGCCTTCATACTGTTATTTTATTTTACTGCTGCTCTTTAATTATTTTTTATTTTTTACTTATCTATTTTTTACTTAACACTTATTTTTCTTAAAACGGCATTGTTGGTTAAGGGCGTGTAAGTAAGCATTTCACTGTAAGGTCTACACCTGTTGTATTCGGCGCATGTGGCAAATAACATTTGATTTGATTTGAATTATATGGGTCATATTTGTCTCCGTTTTTATAGATTGGTGTGATCAAGCCTTGGTGCCAAATATCGGGGGAAATACCTGCAGTGAGGATAATGTTGAAGAGTTTGAGTATAGCCAATTTGAATTTGTGGCCTGTATATTTGATCGTTTCTTTTAAAATACCATCAGCACCACAGGCCTTTTTGGGTTGGAGAGTGCATAGTTTTTCCAATAATTATTCTTCTGTATTTGGGGTATCCACAGGATGATTCAAGGATTTTTAATTTTTCTTGTATATATTTTTGTTCTGGGCTCTTTGTTATTGTCACACCCTGGCCTTAGTTATCTTTGTTTTCATATATATTTTAGTTAGGTCAGGGTGTGACATGGTGAAGTATGTGTTTTGGTTTGTCTAGGGGTTTGTAGGTTTAATGGGGTAATGTCTTGTCTAGGTGTTTGTATGTTGATGGCTGCCTAGATTGGTTCTCAATTGGAGACAGCTGTGGTTTATTGTCTCTAATTGGGAGCCATATTTAAGGCAGCCATGGGCATCATGTGTTTGTGGGTAATTGTCTAAGTTGAACGTTTGTTGCTTGTCTGTGCACTTACGTTATTTAGCTTCACGGTCGTTTGTTGTTTTGTAAGTTTTGGATAGTGTTTTTCTCTCTTCCATAATAAAGAGATGTATTTTGCACACGCTGCGCCTTGGTCCAATATCTCACAAGAAGACGATCGTGACAGTTATATTGCTGTAGAGGTTTGCAAAGTGATTTCTCCACATATCCCCATTTTGGATAGCCAATTCCTCATGATGAGGTTTGTTTAATTTATTCAAATTCTCCCAGATATTTATTCCAATTCCATAATTCCATCCATCTGATTTCTAATGTGCTGTTCCTTTTTTGTTCTTAGGGTGTGTTTGTATTGCTTCAGTGTTTCTGTCACGGTTTCGGCCGAGGCTGCCTCTCTTCCTTGCTCGGGCAGGCTTCGGCGTTCGTTGTCTCCGGAATACTAGCTGCCACCGTTGCATGTTTCTATGTTCGTTTGCTTTTGTCTGATTGTTGTTACACCTGTTCTCGTTTAGTGTAATTAGTGTCCTATAAGTTCTCGTTGTGTTTGTCTAGTGTTGTGTGTGATTGTTTTACTGTCGTGCCGGTAGGCTGGTATTCTACTGTTTGCTCGGTTGAGCTATTTCTCCATATTGTTTGGAGTGTTTTGTCGCACCTGTTAGTGCGCCCGTTATTTTCGCCTACGTGCGGAGTTTCGCCGTAGGGCGTTTATTTGTGATTGTTTCCGTGTGCTTCAACTAAAGTCTGTTGGACTAACGTTCTGCGTCCTGCGCCTGATTCCACCACCACACCCACCTACATCTACCTTGACAGAATCACACACCCTTTCTCGATGGAATCAGCAGGAGCCGCAGCAGCACCGGCGACGTTGGAGGACAGGGTCCGCGAACAAAATGACCAGATCCTGCGGATGGGGTCCGCACTGCAGGAGGTGATCACCACCATCCGAGGCTGGGAGACCCGAGGGACTCCTCCACCGCCATCCTCCCTGCCCGCACCATCGGCAAGTCAGCCCATTCCCGCTCCGGAACCCAGAGGAGTTCGACTCTCGCTCCCGAGGGCCTACGATGGGACCGCGGCCGGGTGTCAGGGATTCCTTCTCCAGGTGGAGCTTTACCTGGCCACCGTGCACCCGGCGCCCTCGGGACACGAGAGCGTGTCCGCCCTGATCTCCTGCCTGTCCGGGAAGGCGTTGGAATGGGCCAACGCAGAGTGGAGGAGAATCGACGCTAACACCATCACCTACGACGAGTTCTCCCGCCGCTTCAGGGCGGTGTTTGACCATCCCCCGGAGGGGAAAGCGGCGGGGGAGCGTCTGGTCGGCCTCCGGCAGGGGAAGAGGAGTGCCCAGGAGTTCGCCTTGGAATTCCGTACTCTAGCGGCGGATGCGGGGTGGAATGAGCGGGCTCTCATCGATCACTACCGATGTAGTCTACGCGAGGACGTCCGTAGGGAGCTGGCCTGTAGGGACACCAGCCTCTCGTTCCACCAGTTGGTCGACATGTCCATCAGGCTGGATACCCTGCTAGCTACTCGCGGACGTTCCAAGGGGGGTCCGTCCATTTCACCCTCCAGCGCCTCCGAGCCGTGCCCCATGGAGCTCGGGGGCGCTGGCGCTAGAGAGAGGAGGGGTCGGCTTACGAGGGGGTCCATCTCCTGCACCAACTGTGGTCGGGGAGGACACACCGCGGCTTGGTGCTGGGGATGGCCTCCTAGGGGAGAGGACGACAGGTCCCGCACTGGGGAGTCCTTCCAGGTGAGTAGGCACCCCACTCACCCAGAGCTCTCTGTTGCACATTTCTGTATACCTGTGCGTTTTCCACAGGTAGCACCTCATTCCCAGCATAAGGCGCTGGTAGATTCAGGCGCGGCTGGGAATTTTGTTGATAAGAAGTTTTGTTTAGCCTTAGGGATTCCCCTTCTCCCTGTTGACGTTCCCTTCCCCGTTCATGCCCTAGATAGCCGTCCGTTGGGTGCGGGCTTGATCAGGGAGGTCACTGCGCCACTTAGGATGTGTGCGCAGGGGGGTCATCAGGATATGATCCAGCTATTTCTGATCGACTCGCCTGCGTATCCGGTGGTGCTGGGCATGCCCTGGTTGAGTACCCATAACCCATCTATTTCGTGGCAGGAGAGGGCTCTGATGGAGTGGTCTGCCCAGTGTGTGGGTCGATGTTTAGGCGTTTCCGTAGGGGCTACCTCGGTGGAGAGTCCAAACCAGGTGCCCGCATTGCACGTTCCCCCTGAGTATGGGGATTTGGCGATTGTGTTCAGTAAGTCGAGAGCGACGCAGTTGCCTCCCCATAGGCAGGGAGATTGTGCGATAGACCTCCAGGCAGGAGCTGCGCTCCCACGGAGCCATGTGTATCCTCTGTCTCAGGAGGAGAAGAGAGCTATGGAGACGTACATAGACGAATCTCTGAGACAAGGATACATACGGCCCTCCACTTCCCCTGCGTCCTCAAGTTTCTTTTTTGTGAAGAAAAAGGATGGAGGATTACGCCCGTGCATTGATTACCGTGGTCTCAATCAGATCACGGTGAAGTACAGTTATCCACTCCCGCTGATTGCGACCATGACGGAGTCATTGCACGGGGCGCGTTTCTTCACTAAATTAGATCTCAGGAGCGCGTACAACTTGGTGCGCATTAGGGGGGGCGATGAATGGAAGACAGCCTTTAGTACCACCTCGGGCCATTACGAGTATCTTGTCATGCCATACGGGTTGATGAACGCTCCTTCAGTTTTCCAATCTTTCGTGGATGAGATCTTCAGGGACATGCAGGGACAGGGGGTGGTCGTGTACATCGATGACATTCTCGTGTACTTGCCTACCCGAGTCGAGCATGTGGCCCTGGTGCGCCGAGTGTTGCGGAGGCTGTTGGAGCGCGACCTGTATGTCAAGGCAGAGAAGTGTCTGTTCTTCCAGGAGTCGGTCTCCTTTTTGGGTTATCAGTTGTCTGCGTCAGGGGTGAAGATGGAGGTAGACCGGGTGTCAGCCGTGCGTAATTGGCAAACGCCAACCACTGTGAAGGAGGTGCAGCAGTTTTTGGGGTTTGCGAATTATTACCGGAGGTTTATCCGGGGTTTTGGACAGGTGGCAGCTCCCATAACGTCTCTTTTGAAGGGGGGTCCGGTGCGTCTGCAGTGGTCAGCCGAGGCGGACAAGGCGTTTGGGAGGCTGAGGGACCTGTTTACCTCGGCTCCGGTGCTGGCGCATCCGGATCCCTCTTTGCCATTTCAGGTAGAGGTGGACGCGTCAGAGGCCGGTATAGGAGCCGTGTTGTCGCAACGGTCCGGCGCGCCACCTAAACTCCGCCCCTGTGCCTTTTATTCCAAGAAGCTCAGTCTGGCGGAGCGAAACTATGACGTGGGGGACAGGGAGCTGTTAGCCGTGGTACAGGCCCTAAAGGTGTGGAGGCACTGGCTTGAGGGGGCTCAACACCCTTTCCTCATTTTGACGGACCACCGTAACCTGGAGTACATCCGGGCAGCGAGGAGGCTGAACCCTCGCCAGGCGAGGTGGAATATGTTTTTGACCCGGTTCACATTTAAGATCACGTACATCCCTGGGTCACAGAACGGTAAGGCAGACGCTCTGTCTCGGCGGTATGACACGGAGGAGAGGTCCGTGGAGCCCACTCCCATACTGCCGGAGTCGTGTCTGGTGGCACCGGTAGTGTGGGAGGTCGATGCTGAACTCGAGCGGGCGTTACGCACCGACCCTAGTCCACCTCAATGCCCGGAGGGTCGGAAGTACGTTCCGCTCGAGGTTCGGGATCGATTGATCTATTGGGCTCACACGTCACCCTCCTCTGGACACCCTGGTATCGGCCGGACAGTGCACTGTCTTAGTGCCAAGTACTGGTGGCCCACGTTGGCGAGGGATGTGAGGGTTTATGTTTCCTCCTGCTCGGTGTGCGCCCAGTGTAAGGCGCCTAGACATCTGCCTAGGGGTAAGTTACTACCCCTGCCCGTTCCACAACGACCATGGTCTCACCTCTCGGTGGATTTCCTCACTGACCTTCCTCCTTCACAGGGGAATACCACTATACTGGTCGTTGTGGACCGGTTTTCTAAGGCCTGTCGTTTGCTCCCTATGCCGGGCCTTCCTACTGCCCTGCAAACCGCCGAAGCATTATTCACCCATGTGTTCCGGCACTACGGGGTACCCGAGGATATTGTGTCTGATCGAGGTCCCCAATTTACCTCCAGAGTCTGGAGAGCTTTTATGGAGCGGTTGGGGGTCTCGGTGAGCCTCACCTCGGGTTACCACCCGGAGAGTAATGGGCAGGTGGAACGCGTGAACCAGGATGTGGGTAGGTTTCTTAGAACATACTGCCAGGACCGGCCGGAGGAGTGGGCAAGGTACGTTCCCTGGGCCGAAATGGCCCAGAATTCCCTGCGCCATTCCTCCACTAACCTAACCCCTTTCCAATGTGTGTTAGGTTACCAGCCGGTTCTGGCACCTTGGCAGCAGAGCCAGATCGAGGCTCCTGCGGTGGATGAGTGGGCGCGGCGCTCGGAGGAGACATGGAACGCTGCACACGTCCACCTGCAGCGGGCCCTCCGTCGTCATAAGGCGAGCGCCGATCTCCACCGCAGTGAGGGACCGGTGTACGCACCTGGTGATCAAGTCTGGCTCTCTACCAGAAACCTGCCCCTCCGCCTGCCCTGTCGGAAACTGGGTCGGCGATTTGTAGGGCCATTTAAAGTCCTGAGAAGGTTGAACGAGGTGTGTTACAAATTACAACTACCTGTTGAGTATAAAAGTATTAACCCCTCGTTCCATGTGTCTCTTCTCAGGCCGGTGGTAGCTGGCCCACTCCAAGAAAGTGAGATCAGGGAGACTCCTCCGCCCCCATTGGACATCGAGGGGGCACCGGCGTACTCCGTGCGGTCCATCTTGGATTCGAGACGTCGGATGGGGGGTCTCCAATATCTAGTGGAGTGGGAGGGGTACGGCCCGGAGGAACGGTGCTGGGTGCCGAGGAGAGACATTTTGGACCCGTCTCTCCTGACGGAATTCCATCGTGGGCACCCGACGCACCCTGCTCCGCGTCCTCCTGGTCGTCCCCGAGGCCGGAGTCGGCGCACGTCTGGAGCCGCGCGTCAAGGGGGGGGTACTGTCACGGTTTCGGCCGAGGCTGCCTCTCTTCCTTGCTCGGGCAGGCTTCGGCGTTCGTCGTCTCCGGAATACTAGCTGCCACCGTTGCATGTTTCTATGTTCGTTTGCTTTTGTCTGATTGTTGTTACACCTGTTCTCATTTAGTGTAATTAGTGTCCTATAAGTTCTCGTTGTGTTTGTCTAGTGTTGTGTGTGATTGTTTTACTGTCGTGCTGGTAGGCTGGTATTCTACTGTTTGCTCGGTTGAGCTATTTCTCCATATTGTTTGGAGTGTTTTGTCGCACCTGTTAGTGCGCCCGTTATTTTCGCCTACGTGCGGAGTTTCGCCGTAGGGCGTTTATTTGTGATTGTTTCCGTGTGCTTCAACTAAAGTCTGTTGGACTAACGTTCTGCGTCCTGCGCCTGATTCCACCACCACACCCACCTACATCTACCTTGACAGATTCCCCATATTGAAGGCGTATATTTTTGTTGTCTGGTTCTCTGTATTTTTTATTAGATATATTTCTCAATGACTTTCTTAGATTTTTGCAATCATTTTCAAACCATTTTTCATTATCTATTATTTTTGGTTTGCTCTTATGTTTCTTTAGATTAGCCAAGAAGGAGAATGTTAAGGCTAAAACGTTATCCAGGAGAGATTGTATTTTTTGGACACTAATTGCTTTTTGGTAGATTTCTGTACTGTTTGCACTCCATCTACAGGCCTGTTTAGTACCATGTAATTTATTGGGCCGTGATACTTCATGGTTGGATTCCGCTCTTCTCAGATACACTGTGATTTTACTGTGGTCTGAGAGAGGTGTTAGTGGGCTGACTGTGAAGGCTCTGAGAGACTCTGGGTTGAGGTCTGTGATAAAGTAGTCTACAGTACTGCTGCCAAGGGATGAGCTGTAGGTGTACCTACCAAAAGAGTCCCCTCTTAGCCTACCATTGACTACGTACAGACCCAGTGTTCGACAGAGCTTCAGGAACTGTGCTCCATTTTTGTTTTTCACTTTGTCATAGTTGTTTCTGGGGGGGTATGTGGGGAGGGAAAGGTTGTTGCTTCCCGGTAGGTGTTTGTCCCCATGACTGTTAATAGTGTCTAGTTCTTCTGCTGTTCTAGCATTCAGGTCTCCACAGACCAGCACATTGCCTTGGGCCTGAAAGTGACTAATCTCCCTCTCTAGAATGGAGAAACTCTCTTCATTAAAGTAGGGTGACTCTGAGGGGGGAATGTATGTGGCACAGAGGAAGACGTTTTTATCTGTTAAAATAGCCTCCTTGTTGATTTTTAACCAGATAAAGATTTCTCCTGTTTTGATCAATTCGATTGAATGAGTTTGTTCAGATTTATACCATATTAGCATTCCCCCTGAGTCTCTGCCCTGTGTGATTCCTTTTAATTTGCTGGATGTTACGATTATCTCCCTATAACTTAGTGGACAGCAAGTGGAAACATCACCTCTGCACCATGCTTCCTGTAGTACTACAATATCAACATCATCAATTTATTTCAGGAAGTCTGGGTTTCTGCTCTTTAGCCCAAAAGCAGAGGACTTCAAACCTTGTAAATTCCAACATGCAAAGTAAAAAGATTTCATAACTGTTTTTATTTTACCTTCAAAATTAGATAAACACTCACAATCCAACAAGAACTATAAAAAATATTTTTCAATTAACGTAAACTCGTATTATGCAAATGTGATTTGTTTATCATTTAAGATAGCATTTGTGTCATGCCACTTGGGTGGATGTAGTGTGAGGATGGTGGAGTTCTTGTGCTCATCTTACCATGACCGTGAACGTGCAGCAGGCAGGGCTGGGGAGGCCTGGCTGGTTGAGGTGGGCTCCTCTGCTGTGTGAGGGCAGGTCATAGAGTGGTGATCTAGGTGATCAGCCTGTCCTCTGTTCTCATTCTCCTCTCTTAGTGTGGTCAGCTCGTTTTTACTGCTCTGCCTGTCTTTTTGGAGCTCTCTCACCTCCTTTGTTAGATCAGCCAGCTCTCTCTTGAGTCTGTCTCTCTCTTGCTGAACCTCTTTCAGCTGTGTTGCAAGGCTGCTGTCCTGCTCTGTCCGCACCTTGGTTAGGAGCTCCTCTAAGGTGTGGATGTCTGGTTGCTGTTTGCTCATGCTCTCCCTGAGCAGGACCACCTCCCCCTCCATTTTGGTGAACTCATCCCTCATGGCAGCCATGGTGGTGAGGGGGGCCTGAGCCTGCTCTGCACTGAGGGGGTCGCTCTCCTCCTGGGGCGTGTACTCCACTATGGTGGGAAGAGAGGTGCTGGATGTGCCTTTTTGGGTGGGGATAGTGGGGGTGAGGGTGGTGCTGGTGAAGTTTCTCTTGTGGGAGGGCATGTCACTGGTGGTGTCCTTCTCTCTCTCTCTAAACTTCCCTTAATGGTCTGAAAGTCTGTTTCAAACAGCCTAAGATTACCTTGCACCATGACAGTCCCAGTCTTGTAGAGGTTGATTGTTATCATGGTGCTGTTAGGGTCGTCTGTCTCTTTGACATTCAGCTTCCACCCATTACAGATTCCCTCTTTCTTTATGGATGGGTGGTGAGAGCAGACTGCTGAGCGCCATGCATTTGGCTGGTCAGTGAGAAAGATGAGATTACTCACATCACTGTTTTTGTAGAGGTCTGCAAAAAGGGTTTCTGGCCTCCCCTTTAGTAATTTCTGTTTAAAAGCTTTCCTCATTGTGTCATTTTTGGCCTCTGGAGGGTAGAGAATGGACTCAGCGCTGAGGGGGAGTGGGGACATGGTGCCTGTGGGCTCTGCTACTACTGCTGCTGCTGCTCTGTTCTGCTGCACCGTTCTGCTGTTGCTAGTTAGCTAGCTATCTCTAATTTAGCTCAATAAACAGCAAAAAGAGCGAAAAATCTTCACACAAAATAACAGAAGATTTGTTTAACATTAGAGTCCGTGCTCCTTTTTGGTTTACTTACTCAGTTTGGTTGTTTGATGTAGTTGTATTAACTCCCCTTGTTAGGTTTGTTCTAGCTACATTTTCTGGCTAGCTTGTTAGCCTGCTGGCTAGGTTTATGTTGTGTAGCTAGCGAGAGTCCAAACTTTTTTAAATATTCTGATTGAATAGTGTTGTTGTTCATCACTTCTTGTCTTGAATTCTTTTCAGATTTGCGTGTTTATCTCATTCTAAAAACAAAGAAACAGATAAATAAATCAGGAGCTCATGTTGAGCATGTCTGTAGCTCTCTCTCTCTCTCTCTCTCTCTCTCTCGCTCTCTCTCTTTCCTGAGAAACACCTGCAGGCTTATTATTCCGGGAACAGAACACTTGTGCCTGGACGAGGTTCACACATCTAAAAGCCAATTAGCCAGAATCTCTCTCTCTCTCTCTCTCTCTCTCTCTCTCTCTCTCTCTCTCTCTCTCTCTCTCTCTCTCTCTCTCTCTCTCTCTCTCTCTCTCTCTCTCTCTCTCTCTCTCTCTCTCTCTCTCTCTCTCTCTCTCTCTCTCTCTCTCTCTCTCTCTCACACACACCACCAGCACCAATGGTGCTTACCTGCCTTGACAAAACACCCTTCTTACTACTAACTCTTCACTCTAAACCCCTAAATTATTATGAGTAAATTAACCTATCCATTCCTGGGAGAGAGAAAGGTTGAGAGAGATTTAGAGAAAGACGAGAGAGAAAAGAGACAGAAAGGTCCCTGTCCATGGATCTATATTGTATATGCTGTGAACCCTCCCTCCACCCTGGCATATTATAAAGGGATTATTGTTGGTCTGAGAAGCAGTCTTTCAGTCTGTCCCGAGGCAGTGTCCAGTTACCATCACTAATTACACATGCCTCACTACAAACTAGGGCTGTCCCTGACTTTAAAAAATCTTGGTCGACCGAGATTTGTCTGTTCTTTCGACCAATCGATGGGTCAACATTTTTAAACGTGTATTTGTCCATATATTGACACACCCTATGTTTGAATAAAATCAACTATATGTAGGCTACTGAGCTTGTCTGATGCTTTACGCACTGCGATTAAAAATGAAGACACACAAATTACTAAAGAGGGAGCCACAGATCAATATAGGGTAACCAGAAGAAAAAAACCTGTTCCTGACCCAACCCGCTCCTCCCATTGCCCGCTGCTGCTGGCCTTGGTAGATTCCTGAAGTTGCAGGTAATAAGCTACACCAGCAGTTGGCAACCTTTTCCATTTGGAGTGCCAAGATATCGTACCATTTCTACTGATCTGCGTGCCAGCTATGATTTTCATATGCACATTTTCGTGGAACAGTTTTATTCTCAAAATTCTATCTAAATGAAAATGATACAAATCTAAAAGTAACTTATATTGCCATTGCCAATATGTAAAAATAGCCTACATAAAGCCAACAAATAAAAACATTGCAGCCCGCAGATAGAAACTATCTTGATAAATATCCTATAAATCACATTGGCTATGCATGGCCTGTCTGCAAGGAACTTGAAACATTGTATGAACTATTAACTTGGTCCGGGCCGAAGCTGGTGCTAGCAAACTTGCAACATTGTATAAAATATTCTGGGCACTCAGTGTTTCCAGCGCCAGTGAGCTCCTGACAGACAGACACAGATGTAGGCTATTTACACAAGGGATAAGAAGAAATCAGGTAGGCCTATTTTATGACGTTTCCACCGGATCAGAGCATGACATATTGTTCCCCTATCATGCTGAGTGGTTATTCAAAGGGAGAGAGATGGAAAGATTCTTCAAATAGGCTACGTTGAGGAACTATTGTCATTCTTGATGGATATAAAAATACTTTTTTACTTGCTGTTTGACGCAAAGATTTTTTTTATTTGAGAAGCTCCACAGTGATGTTGAGTTAAGACAATCAGAGTATCAGATTCCCAAATGGGCACATTTATAAGCCTACATTTGCACGCAGGCCATGTAGCCTAGGCCTACTTCTATGCACAATCAGGTGCGTGTCTTCTACCGACCACAGCCTATTTCTCCAAATGACAGGAGCGCTCCAAACAAAAGACAATGAATAAATTGACAACTCGTAAATTGAATGAAGTGTGGCCTAGGTTGTGCGCTCTGCAAACACTGTGTCCACTACTACAATGACAACGGTAAGACTGTAATAATAATATATTGAATGCATTAACACGTGTGCCTTCTTAAAAGTTAATTTGTGGAATTTCTTTCCTTCTTAATGCGTTTGAGCCAATCAGTTGTGTTGTGACAAGATAGGGGGGGTATTCAGAAGATAGCGCTATTTGGTAAAAGACCAAGTCCATATTATGGCAAGAACCAAGAACAGCTCAAATAAGCAAAGAGAAACAACAGTCCATCATTACTTTAAGACAGGAAGGTCAGTCAATGCGGAAAATTTAAAGAACTTTGAACGTTTCTTCAAGTGCAGTCGCAACGATGCGCTACGATGAATTGCTGCAATGAAACCACTACTAAAGGACACCAATAAGAAGAAGAGACTTGCTTGGGCCAAGAAACACAAGCAATGGACATTAGACCGGTGGAAATCTGTCCTTTCTTCTGAAGAGTGAACTGGATATGGGGGGAGAGAGAGAGAGAGAGCTTCAGAGAAGTACAGGGATGGACAGAAAGAGAGGACAGAGAGAGAGGACAGAGAGAGAGATGGTAATAGAGACTGTAGTAATTTCATGCCTCATTATTTGTCTGGGCATTGACCTGTATGAACAAGGTTAGGAGACCGGTGTGTGTGTGTGTGTGTGTGTGTGTGTGTGTGTGTGTGTGTGTGTGTGTGTGTGTGTGTGTGTGTGTGTGTGTGTGTGTGTGTGTGTGTGTGCGTGTAGTGAGGTAGTGGGGTGACCTACATGCATCAGTACACTGCAGGAGACCCCTGGGCCTGGACTATATAGACAGACAACTCTACTCAACCAGAAGGGAAACACACACTAAAACCCCAGAGGTCAGAGATGACCAGACCAGACAGGATTATGTTCCTAACACACACACACTCTACTACAGTATTAATACACCTGATTAAACTAATCCCGGTCTAGATTGAGGATTAGTGGAATCAGGTGTGTTACTGCTTGGTTAGAACAAAAGCCTGCCCTTCCTGTAGCTCTCCATGACCAGTGTTAGCCACCCCTGCTCTCCAGGTCCCTTTCATCTGAATGAAAACAGTTCCAAAATAAAGAAGTTGTCCCTGAGAATATTTCTTAGGCAGGAACATTCTAACGTGAAGGGTACTGTATGTATAACTTGGTGTTCAAAGTTCTGTGTACTCAATTAACCTTTCAATTAGTCTTTACTCAGTTAAACAAAAAAAGAGAGTAGTACTCTTCAGTTCACAATGTACTGTTACAATTGCACACTCCCCTAATCAATTGGAAGCAGTTAAAATGTTAACAAATGTTTCCCTTGCACGCTTGAATGCACCTGGCCCATCTATACATAAAACCATGATGCGTATTGAATTACAATTCCCTCCCTACAAATGTCATTACATGAGAGATATCAGTTTATTAGAGCCAAAGGTCCATATTCATCACCTACATAAACCTGTCAACACGACCACTCACATCTGTCTGTGTGTGTGTTTAGGACTTCATAGAGCCTAGAAGGTCCATTCTAAATGTCAGGGTTCATATCATAGTCAGGAAAATCAAGGACATTAAAACCAGACAATCACAGTAACCCTCAACACACACACACACAAATACACACAGCCGTCAAGGCCAGTTTTTGTTGAATGAGGCTTGAAATGCCTGACCACCCATTACATAACATCACTCCACCTCTCATACAGAATCATTGACCTTCAGGGTAATAGCCTTGAACTTCACCATGCCTTTATACGGTTCAACCCAATCTGAGACACTTCATGACACCATTATGAGCATTCACAATGACACATCAATCACAATGACAAGCCATGTGGTGTGTGTGTGTGTGTGTGTGTATGTGTGTGTGCGTGCTTGCGTGAGGTTCTGTGTGTGTGTGTGTGTGTGTGTGCGTGCTTGCGTGAGGTTCTGTGTGTGTGTGTGTGTGTGTGTGTGTGTGTGTGTGTGTGTGTGTGTGTGTGCGTGCGTGCTTGCATGAGGTTCTGTGTGTGTGAGCAGCCATAAAGAGCAGTACAGTCCAATTATTATACAGTCACCCAACACTGGGAATTCGGGACACCCATCCTCCCTCACCGCATGGCCTTTGCAGTGATTGGCCGTTCATCCTGACCCTGGCGCCAGTGCCTGTCCAATGATATTAGCCACTGGGCCGCGTTGGCCTAATTAAGCAGTTTGAGATAACGAGGTGCGGTAGATAATTGGTTGTCTGGACAACAGGAAGGGACAGATAACTTCTTTAAAATCTGACTGGCCTTTCCTCTATTCACTTCTTCAGCTATTCATCTCTCTCTGCATTCCTCGCTTCATGTCTCTCTTCATCCACTACTACAGTAGGAGGATCAGAGTGACTATATGGGGGATGATGTAGATGTTGCGTAACATAGAAGTAACTAAAATCTAGAGGAAGTGACACGTGAACCCTAAAAGACAGGGTGGTGAGAAGATGGACTAAAACATGTGTTTTGATTAATGGCCTTTGGAAGGGGGAATGGCTTGGTGGATATCATGTTTGTGTGTTTGTGTACATGCATACGGTATGAGCATTTGTGTATACTATTCATCTGTGTGTCTGCATATGTGAGTTTGTTCATGCGTACTCAACTACTCATGGGTGTGTGTGTATATCAACGTTACTGTAATGTGTGTATCAATGTGTGTACTATGACACACACATACACAACACTATCTCTCATACACAGTGTGAATTAGGGAGAAGGCTAACGAGGACAGCTAGTTGACGCCCTGAGGGCCTTAAAACATTTACATTTAAGTCATTTAGCAGACGCTCTTATCCAGAGCGACTTACAAATTGGTGCATTCAACTTAGGATAGCAAGTGGGACAACCACTTTTTTTTTTTTATGGGGGGGTGGGGGAGGGAGGGGGTAGAAGGATTACTGTTATACTATTCCAGGTATTCCTTAAAGAGGTAGGGTTTCAAATCAAATGTTTTTTGTCACATGCTTCGTAAACAACAAATGTAGACAAACAGTAAAATGCTTACTTATAGGTCCTTTTTCAATGCAGAATTAAATATACTTTTTTTAAATAGAAATAGTGACACAAGGAATACATACACAGTGAATAACGAATAATGAGTAAAAATAACATGGCTATATACAGGGAGTACCAGTATCGAGTTGACGTGCAGGATTACGAAGTAATTGAGGTAGCTATGTATATATAGGTAGGATTAAAGTGACTAGGATAGATAATAGACAGTAGCAGACAGTAGCAGCAGGTAGCCATTTGATTAGCTATTTAGAAGTCTTGTTTAGCAGTCTTATGGCTTGGTGGTAGAAACTGTTTCGGGTCCTGTTGGTTCCGGACTTGGTGCACTGGTACCGCTTGCCGTGCAATAGCAGAGAGAACAGTCTATGGCTTGGGTGGCTGGAGTCTTTTAGCATTTTTGGGACTTCCTCTGACACCGCCTGGTATAGAGGTCCTGGATGGCAGGAAGTTCGGCCCTAGTGATGTACTGGGCCGTACTCACCACCCTCTGTAGCGCGATGCGATCGAGGGCGGTGCTATTGCCATACCAAACAGTGATGCAGCCAGTCAAGATGCTCTCAATGGCACAGCTGTAGAACTTGTTGAGGATTTGAGGGCCCAGGGCAAACCTTTTCAACCTCCTGAGCTGTCGCTCCTTCTTCACGACTGTATACGTGTGGTGGACTATTTTAAGTCCTTAGTGATTTGGACACCAAGGAACTAGAAGCTCTCGATCCGCTCCACTGCATCCCCGTCGATGTGGATGGGGGCGTGCTTGCCCCACTGTTTTCTGTAGTCCACGATCAGCTCCTTGGTCTTACTGATGTTGAGGGAGAGGTTGTTGTTCCGGCACCACACTGCCAGGTCAATGACCTCCTCCCTGTAGGCTGTCTCATCGTCGCCGGTGATAGTTTGCAAGCCCTGCCACATCCATCGAACTTCAGAGCTGGCGTAGTAGGATTCAATATTTTCCTGTATTGACGCTTTGCATGTTTGATGTCTCGTCAGAAGTCGTAGGGGGATTTCTTATAAGCGTCCGGATTAGTATACCGCTCCTTGAAACAACAGCTCTAGCCTTTAGCTCAGTACGGATGTTGCCTGACCTGCTATCTGAGGACCAACTAGTGTCACCCAGCCACATAATTACTCACACAGGCACAAACGACCTGAGAGCACAGCAGGAAAGGGTGGTCACAGCACTCAAGGGAGTGATTGAAAAAGCTTCTTCCACTATCCCCAACACATAAGTGGTCATCTCTACCCTGCTACCACGAAAAGACAAGCATTTCCTGTGACTGTGCCTCAAAACCAAATGGTTACCTGGCCCACCACTCCACCCTGGACTTGAACAGCCTTTATGACCAGGTCCACCTCTACAAAGCAGCAGTCCCTACTTTTGCAAGGACCCTGAAAGACATTGCCCTCAACCACAGCCCTAGCATCTCACACAGGAGCAACAGAGCAACGGACACCCCGCCCAGACCAGCAAGACACCCTCCCAGACCTCCGAGGCCACCAAACGGACCTGTACCTAGAGGACCCACGCCGAGAGGACCCACGCCCAGAGGACCTACATCCAGACAACAGCACCACCAGGCACATCCACCTCAACCAGTTAACACCCTCCTAAACCAACCATGGCCACAATCAATATAGGTCCCCCCAGATCAGCCGTCCAAAATCACCCTCTACAGAATCACACACCCGACAGCATGGAGTCAACAGGAGAAGGGAATATGCCTGGAGTTGTGGAGCAGGTCCGGGAGCATTCCAACATGTTAGTCAGCTTGGGCGAAGCGATGGATCGGGTTCTGCAGGTCGTCCAACGCATGGAGAGGAGAGGACCGGACCCTTCGGGACCAACTGAGTGACCGGATCCAGCCACCCACACCCCAGCGCCCAGAGGTATTCACCTATCCCGATCGAGGGAGTACAACGGCACAGCGGCCCGCTGCCAGGGATTCCTCCTGCAGCTGGAGCTATATTTTGCCACCATCAGCCCGGCTCCATCGGAGCGGGAGAAGGTGTCCGCCCTCGTCTCCTGCCTCTCTGGGATAGCCCTGGAGTGGGCCAACGCGGTCTGGAGTGAAGGAGGAGACGCGTCTGGGTCCGGGTAAAACGAGCTGGCCCTCATCGACCGCTTCCGGTGCAGCCTTCGAGAGGACGTCCGAAGGTAGATAGCCTGCCGGGATACCACGTTGACTTTCAACCAGCTGGTGGACATGGCCATCCAGTTGGACAAACTGCTGGCTTCAAGAGGACATCCTGGAAGGGGCCTGCACATTTCACCCCCCCCCCCCCCCCCCCCCAACCTGAATTACATTCTGATAGAGCTGGGTGGTGCAGCGATCCGGGAGAACGGAGGACGACAGCTCCAGTGTCACTCTTGTGGCAAGAGAGGACACTCTGCTGCACATTGTCGTCATAGTTCTTCTGGGTCTGGAGGCGGCAGGCAGGGCACTCTTGCGTCACCCCAGGTAGCGCAAACCCACACTCGTTCAGAGCCCTCTGCTGCGCACTTCACCATACACGTCACCTTCCCTGATTACACGGTAGTTCCCCAGTGTAAGGCGCTGGTCGATTCAGGCGCAGTTGGGAACTTCATGGACAGGTCTTTAGCTAATAGTCTATGTATCACATTGCTTTCCCTACCCATTCCATTGTCCATCAAAGCACTTGACAGTCGACCTTTAGGGTCAGGTTATGTTAGGGAGGTTACAGCACCAGTTACATCATTATGCAGGAAACCCATAGGGAGCAAATCACCTTTTTTATTATTGAGTCCCCTGATTTCCCTGTTGTGTTCAGTCTTCCCTGGCTCACATTACACGACCCCACCTTTTCATAGCCGCAGAGGGTTCTCACGGGGTGGTCGCAAGAGTGCCAGGGTAGGTGTCTAACTGTTTCCGTTGGTGCAACCACGGTGGAAAGTCCAGACACTACCTCCACCGTGCGCATTCCCCGAATACCTCGACTTAGCGCACGCATTTTCCAAAACGCAGGTGACCAAATTACCACCCCATCGGACGGGGGATTGCGCGATAAACCTCCGGTTAGACGCTGTGCCTCCCAGGAGTCATGTCTATCCCCTGTTGCAGGCTGAAACGGAGGCTATGGAGACATACATCTCCGAGTCCCTGCGCCAGGGGTTCATACATGCCTCCACTTCGACCACCTCCTCAAGTTTATTTTTCATGAAGAAGAAAGACGGAGGACTGCGCCCTTGCATTGATTACCGGGCACTTAATCAAACCACCATTCGCTACAGTTACCCTCTACCCCTCATCTCCTCTGTTATCGAATCAATGCATGGGGCGCGCTTCTTCACAAAATTAGATCTCCGGAGTGCATACAACCTGGTGCGTGTCCGGGAAGGGGACGAGTGGAAGACAGCATTCAACACAACCACGGGGCATTACGAATACCTTGTGATGCCGTACGGGTTGATGAACGCTCCATCAGTCTTCCAGTCCTTTGTGAACAAGGTGTTTCAAGACATGCTTGGTCGTGGTGTGGTGGTCTACCTCGATGACATTCTGGTGTTTTCCGCTACGCGCGCAGAGCATTTGTGTCCCTGGTTCGCAGAGTGCTGGGCCGACTGTTGGAGCATTACCTGTATGCCAAGGCAGAAAAGCGTCTGTTCTTCCAACAGTCCGTCTCCTTCCTCGGATACCACATCACCACCTCATGTGTGGAGATGGAGGGAGACCGCATTTCAGCCGTGCGTAATTGGCCGACTCCAACCACGGTAAAGGAGGTGCAGTGCTTTATTGGCTTTGCCAATTACTATCGTAGGTTTATCCGGGGCTTTGGCAAGGTTGCAGCTCCCATCACCTCTCTGTTGAAGGGTGGGCCGTCCCGGCTCTGCTGGTCTGCTGAGGCTGACAGGGCCTTCAGTAACCTGAGGGCTCTGTTCACCTCAGCCCCGGTACTGGCCAATCCCGATCCATCATTACCGTTCGCAGTGGAGGTGGATGCGTCCGAGGTAGGGATAGGCGCTGTCCCATCCCAACGCTCGGGCACGCCACCCAAGCTCCGCCCCTGTGCCTTCTTCTCTAAGAAGCTCAGCCCGGCGGAGCAGAACTATGACTTTGGTGATCGGGAGCTGTTGGCTGTTGTAAGAGCCCTGACCGCGTGGAGGCACTGGCTCGAGGGGGCGAAACACCCTTTCCTCGTCTGGACTGACCACCGTAACCTGGAGTACATCCGGGCAGTGAGGAGGCTGAAACCTCGCCAGGCCAGGTGGGCCTTGTTCTTCAATCGGTTTGATTTCACATTGTCATACATACCAGGTACTAAGAACGTGTATGTCATACATACCAGGTACCTCACGTCCCCCTCCTCTGGTCACTTAGTTATTGGCCATACAGTGCGCTGCCTGACCGGGAAGTACTGTTGGCCTACCTTGGCTATGTCTCCTCCTGCTCGGTGTGCGCCCAAAGTAAGGCACCTAGGCACCTTCCAGCGGGTAAGTTACATCCCTTAGCAGTTCCACAACGACCATGGTCCCACTTGTCAATTGACTTCCTCACTGATCTTCCCCTCTCTCAGGGTAACACCATCATCCTGGTCATGTGGACCGCTTTTCTAAAGCCTGCCACCTCCTTTCTCTGCCCGGTCTCCCTATGGCCCTGCAAACTGCAGAAGCCCTGTTTACTCGCGTCTTCCGGCACTACAGGGTGCCAGAGGACATCGTGTCTGACCGGGGTACCCAGTTTACATCCAGGGTCTGGAAGGCGTTCATGGAACGTCTGGGGGTCTGGGTTTCACCAGAGTCTAATTGGCAGGTGGAATGGGTGAATCACAATGTGGGTAGGTACTGCCAGGACCGGCCGGAGGAGTGGTCGGTGTTCTTTCCATGAGCCGAATATGCCCAGAACTCTCTCCGCCACTCCTCCACTAACCTATCTCCATTTCAATGTGTTTTAGGTTATCAGCCAGTCCTGGCACCGTAGCATCAGAGCCAGGCCGTTCAGAGTCCTGAGGAGAGTAAACGAGGTAACGTATAGGTTACTACTCCCTCCTGATTACCGTATTAACCCCTCGTTTCATGTGTCTCTCCTCAGGCTGGTGGTGGCTGGTCCGCTCCAGGAGTCTGAGGTGTGGGATGTCCCTCTGCCCCCTATGGACATCGAGGGGGCCCCGGCGTACTCCTTCCGTTCCATCCTGGATTCGAGGCGTCAGGTGGGGGTCTTCAGTACCTCGTGGAGTGGGAGGGGTATGGTCCGGAGGAGCAGTGCTGGGTCCCGGTGAGGGATTTCCACCGTCGCCATCCGGCTCACCCTGCTCCGCGTCCTCCTGGCCGTCCCCAAGCCTGGTGTCGGCGCGCTGCTGGAGCTGCGTGTCAAGGGGGGGGTACTGTCACGACTTCCTCTGAAGCTGCCTCCTCTCCTTGTTCGGGCAGGCTTCAGCGTTCGTTGTCACCGGCCTTCTAGCCACTGCCGCTCCTCATCTCATCATTCCATTTGTTTTGTCTTGTTTATTACACACACCTGGTTCATATCCCCTCATCAGTACCTGTATAAGTATTCCCTCTGCCCCCCATGTCTTTGTGTGTGATTGTTTATTGTGGAGGTGACGATAGCTTGGTGGAGCTATATTGTATTTTGTATCGCCGGGATATTTACCCGTGTGCCTCGTTTTCTCCAGTGCGCCGTATTACCGCACTGGAGTGTTTTACGCATTGCTGCGTACCGCTGTATTGCCGAATAAACCATTTATTCTGTGATTTACCCTCCTGCGCCTGACTCCGTCCAAAACCACCCGCTACAAGAACACACTGGATTCTCCAATTGCATTGAATAAACTACAGGACAAATTACAAACCCTCCAACCCAAAAAGGAGTGTGGTGTTGATGGTATCCTAAATGAAATGATAAAACATACATACCACAAATTCTTAAACTTTTAAAATCATCCTCAGCTCTGGCATCTTCCGCAATATATGGAACGAAGGACTGATCACCCAAATCCACGAAAGTGGAGACAAAGTTGACCCCAATAATTACCATGGAATCTGAGTCAACAGCAATCTCTGAAAAATCAACAGCAGCTAACATTTCCTCAGTGAAAACAATGTCCTGAGCAAATGTTGAATTTGCTTCTTACCAAAATGCTGTGCGACAGACCCCATATACACCAGTGGAGGCTGCTGAGGGGAGGACAGCTCATAATAATGGCTGGAACGGAGCGAATGGAATGGCATCTAACCATGTGTTTGATGTATTTGACACCATTCCACCTGTTCTGCTCCAGCCATTACCACGAGCTCGTCCTCCCCAATAAAGGTGCCACCAACCTCCTGTGGTATACACCCTGCACACCCTTATTGACAAACAAACAAAACAAAAGCAAAGTCTTCTCATGCATTGTTGATTTCAGAAAAGCTTTTGACTCAATTTGGCATGAGGGTCTGCTATAAAAATAGATGGAAAGCGGTGTTGGGGGGAAAAACATATGACATTATAAAATCAATGTACACAAACAACAATGCATGGCCGTGGGGTGAGACAGGGATGCAGCTTAAGCCCCACCCTCTTCAACATATACACTGAGTATACAATACATTAAGAACAACTGCTCTTTCCATGACATAGGCTGACCAGGTGAATCCAGGTGACAGCTATGATCCCTTATTGATGTCACTTGTTAAATCCACTTCAATCAGTGTAGATGAAGGGGAGGAGACAGGTTAAAGAATGGTTTTTAAGCCTTGAGACAATTGAGACATGTATTGTGTATGTGTGCCGTTCAAAGGGTGAATGGGCAATACAAAAGATTGAAGTGCCTTTGAACGGGGTATGGTAGTAGGAGCCAGGTGCACCAGTTTGTGTCAAGAACTGCGACGCTGGGTTTTTCACACTCAACAGTGTCCTGTGTGTATCAAGAATGGGTGGTGGACCAAAGGACATCCAGCCAACTTGACACAACTGTGGGAAGCATTGGAGTCAACATGGGCCAGCATCCCTGTAGCTTACGAAAAAATAGTGCAGTCTAACAGATCAGAGGGATTCACGGTGAATGGCGAACAAAAAAAGTCTTTCTCCAGTTCACCAAAAATCTGAAAGCGTTGCTCAAACTCCCTTAACAGTCCTGTTATTTTATCTTTGAACCGCTTCATGTCTGCCACATGTTGGGTCGCGCACACATTTTTCAGACAGGGGAAGTGAGCTGCATCACCATCGGCGAGTTGCGTCTCCCACAATGACAGCTTCAACTTGAAAGAACGTATGCTGTCATAATACTGCGTGGCAACTTTGTTGCGCCCTTGCAGCTGTTTGTTCAAGTTATTCAGGTGCTCTGTAACATCCACCATAAATGCAAGGTCCTGCATCCATTCTGCGGAATTAAATTCTAACACTGGTTTGCCCTTTTCTTCCATGAACTGTTCAATTTCTTCTCGTAAATCAAAGAAACGCCTCAGCACAGCACCTCGGCTTAACCATCTTACCTCAGTGTGGTATGGCAGGCCATAGATGTGGTCTTTCTCTCTGAGAAGGCTGTCAAACTGACGGTGATTCAGGCTTCTGGATCGGATGAAATTAACAGTTTGGATGACCACCTTCATGACGTTATCCATCTTTAATGACTTGCAACACAAAGCCTCCTGGTGCAAAATACAGTGAAAAGTCAAAAAATCACGTCCTCCATTTGCAGATTGCACTTTCTCTGTGAACTTTGTCACAACGCCTGCTTTTTTCCTGATAATTGAGGGCGCACCATCTGTAGCCAGGCTGACAGCGCGGGACCAGTCCACTCCGACCCTGTCCAGCGCGCCGACGAGTGCAGTGAAAATATCAGCTGCTGTCGTTGTATCTGTCATCGGCACCAACTCCACGAACTCCTCGGTGACGGTCAATGTGTCATCAACTCCGCGGATGAAAATGGCCAGTTGTGCAACATCTGTAATGTCCGTGCTTTCATCAATTGCAACCGAAAACGCAATAAATGACTTTACTTTTTGCTTCAACTGGCTGTCCAAATCCACTGAAAGATCGGAAATCCTGTCTGCAACTGTGTTTCTTGTCAGGCTGATATTTGCAAAAGCCTGGTGCTTTTCAGGGCACACAATCTCTGCTGCCTTCATCATGCATGTTTTTACAAATTCACCCTCACTAAATGGTTTTGAAGCCACTGCGATTTCATTAGCAATGAGGTAGCTAGCTTTCACTGCAGCGTCACTGATGTCTCGGCTGTGAGTAAACACAGACTGCTGTTTCTTCAGACCCACCAACAGTTCATTCACCTTCTCTCTTCTCCGCTGTCCTTGAAAGTTGTCATATTTGTCGGCATGAAGACTCACATAGTGGCGACGAAGGTTATATTCTTTCAGCACTGCAACATGCTGTGAACACACCAAACATACAGCTTTCCCATTCAATTCCGTGAATAAATAGAAGGATGACAATTTTTATTGGAACACTCTGCACTCTGCGTCCACTTTTCTCTTTTTTGACAGAGACATATTGGGGCAATGAGGATGCCAAAGCACATAATGTTAAAAGTAGAAGCCGTAATAAATATCGCGGGCAAAACAAAGTAGCTCATCCGGACTGGCTGCACTTGCTTGACCTATTTGCTCTGCCCCGGTATAAACAGTTTGCTTGCTTAACACAATTGCTATTGCGCCATCCAGTGTACACAATTGGAACAGCAGTTTCTTTTATTGAAAAATTGCAGCTCATTTTTATACTTTACAAAATCATCTCGCGGGCCGGATTAAACCCGTTTGCGGGCCTGATCCGGCCCGCGGGCCGGACGTTTGACACCCCTGTTGTAGTCCATACGCTGACTAATTGAGACTGTTCTGAGGGCAAACATCAAATTATGATTTAGCAAAAAGATAACTATTTTACACACTGGAAAGAATCAACCAAACAACAGAGCAAAGTGGAATGCTATCTGTCCAGTAACAGAGAGTACACAGTGGCAAAACACCTGACCACTGTGACCGACCCAAAATTAAGAAGATTCTTGATTATGTACAGACTCAGTGAGCATAGCCTTTATATTGAGAGAGGCCACCATAGGCTGGGTATGTGCCCATTGCCCACAAAATGAGGTGGAAACTGCGCTGCACTTTCTAACCTCCTGCCAAATGTATGACCACATTAGAGATACATATTTCCCACAGATCACACAGACCCACAAAGAATTTGAAAACAAATTAAACATTGATAATACCACAGTGTGCAGTCACCGCAACAAGATTTGTGGCCCGTCGCCATGAGAAAAGGGCAACCAGTGGAGCACAAACAACATTGTAAATACCAACCATATTTATCTGTTTATTTATCTTCCCCTACTATTCGTACTAAAACTATTTGCACACTTGAAATGTCTATCTCTTTTAAACATTTGAGTGCAATACTTCCTGTTAAATTCTATGTTTTGTTGATTGTTTATTTCACTTGCTTTGGCAATGTAAAAACAGGTTTCCCATGCCGATAAAGCCCCTTTGAATTGAAGTGAAGAGAGGAAGAGACATAGCTGTCTGAACAGAGACCTCAGAAGAGAGAGAGAGAACTGAGGGAAGATATTTTGGATGAAAGAAAGCATTGACATTCACAGTTCAGTTGACCCTCTATGGGCCATTGAGCCCAAATCACAATATGGTCACTATAGTGTCCCATCACACAAAACACTTCAACCAGTAAAATAAATCGAACAATCACTTCCCTCATCTTTCTCTCATTGATTCATCCCCATGTTCAGTGTTCATATTTCTCTTTCTTTCTTACCAATCAATCCTCCCATCTTTCTCTCATATCCCTCTTCATTTTTCTCTTGGCCCACTTTCAGGAGAACAATGGAGACAATTGTAAGTCCCCTGAGGGCAGCAGAGGGCCAGTTTAAATATCAAAAGACCCCAGCGTCCCCCACCTCACCCCCCTCAAACCCCTCACTCCCCACAGAGACACCCTCACACCTCCTCACGCCCCTCAGCCCGCCACCACTGTCCATCTGCCGGGAGAAGAGAGGAGAGCGGGAAAAGTGGGGAGGGGGATAGAGAGGGATGGAAAGGTTGGGGGACTATAGATGGTGACAGACTGTAAAGATCGAGAGTGTGAGGGAGAGAGAGAGAAAGAGGGGGAAAGGAGGAGAGAGTGGGGGGAGTTGGTGACGGGGGAGAGAGAGGGATGGAGACACTAGTGCAGGCTGTGTGTGTATGGTGACAGACTGCAGTCTCTCTCGCTCTCTCATTTCTGTTTAATTTCTCTCATTGTTACACATGAGCCTGTCGCGCTTGTCCCTGTCAGCTGGAGAGTGATGGTTACACACACACACACACACACACACACACACACACACACACACACATACACACACACACACACATTAGGGCTGTGACGGTCTTGGAATTTGAGGTTAAGGTAATTGGCCATGCCAATGTACCCCGGGGGAGTGGGGGGGGGAGGAGGGCATATCTGACTTAAAAGAAACACGTGTCTTTTCTCTGCAACTTCACTATTACCATTACACTTCATTATTATCAGTAGTATTTCATTATTGTTATTCAAGTTGTTACCGCTAAATATTAGTATAGTATACAAATTAAGAAATGTCAGATTGGAGAGGAATGTCACATTTTCATATTGACACATAGGCTATCAGATTCAAAAGAAACGTGCAATTTCACTAATGCATTACACCTCGTTAGTGGTTTTTCCTTTTCATTTATTTTTCATATTGTTTTTTATGTGTCCATTTTCATTAAATGTACAGTATGTTACTGTTGTCTAAGGCCTATAAGGCCCTATGTAAAAAGGGGAGGTCATAATTCTGTTTGTACACTTGTTTACATGGATAGATATGCTTCTAAATAAAACCTTTTTGAAACAGGCCATTACACTTCGTTTTTATCATGGCATTTCATTATTATTATTCAGGTTATTACTTTATAAATATGAATCTACAAATTAAGAAACCAGGTTGGAGAGGATCTGTCACATTTTCGTATTGACACAACATTAACGCATGACAACATTGTTATTATTATTATTAAATAAAGATATATTCCTACCTTATCTGTTGGCTATTCTCCCACTTTTCCCAAAATATTTGCATAAAGTCACAAACCCTGCTGCTGCGGTCATTCAATGGCAGTGGTATTGGCATATGTTCTTCAAAGAGAGGACACCGTAATGAGATAAATAATGTAGCCTAAGCTACTGAAAATAGGCCTTTTACAAGATTAAATCATGACAGGAGCGTTTGATTCTTATTAAAGAGTCCAGACAGGCTACTTTAAGAAACTTTCTGAATGGTCATATTAGGCCCATCAATCAAAGCCACCAGCGTATGTCAGACACAAGCAAATATTTCTCCATTCCTTAAAATGTATAAAAAACCTAGGCCTACCTTAGTCTTTCCAAATGTAGACTATAAGATAATTAATTGACAAGGAAAGTATGAAGGGGAGAGAGACAGCTATGCTATAGTATGAAGATGAAATTGACAATTATTAACATAGAAACAAATACACGCAACATGTCCATAGCCTAGTTATCAACTTTGATTAGTCTATAAATTAAGAAAAGATTCTGCATCAAATTATACCATGCCAGGTTGGATAGGATTGGCGCATTGTCCATTTGACAGAACATTAGCACATTATAGGCCTCAGAGCCAGAACAACCTTGTCGACATCCAACCTTTTTTTTTTTTTTAAAGAAGACCGATTTATTTATTTACTAAAAGCAATGAAAACATGCATTGTATAAAATATCAAGTCCACACATCAAAACAATGTTTTTACTGAAGTGCCATAGCCTATAGGCCCCTGCACATCTAGCGGATTAGCTGTTGGAGCATCAAATGACAGTTGGAAAGAGGAGGAGATGTAGACAGTTTAATAGACAGACTAAGTTAACAAAACAATTGCTTATAATCATTAGTAAACACTCCCGCTATTAGGTCAAGTTTATCTACATGAAAATAAAGTTAATAAAACAACTTTATTTTTCTATTTTCTTTATGAGTATTGAATGTGTATTTCATGTCTATTGTGGAGAGGGTCACGTCAAAGACACACACTGTGTAAAATAACAGGACAGTTGATAGTGTGTGTGTGTGTGTGTTTGTGTGTGTACACTCCAATAGAATCTAACTGCCTCTATAAAGACATTACACAGGCATTCTGTCTACAACAATGACCCCTATGTCACTATAGGAAAACAGACCATCGTCATTAGTTACAATTAGACTTATCCTGTAATTAATTAGAACTGCTTTATATACTGTAGCTGAAACAAACACCTGGAGACCACACACACTCCTACCTCTGTTTTCCCTCCACCTCTGTCTCCCTAATGGAGGACTGTGACCCCTGACCCTATCCCATCAGCCATCATTAACACTGCAGTGCTATATGGCCCACAGACACACACCTGCCTGAACAGGAGGGGGTTAAAATAATGATGGCAGTCATTACAAACGACAACACTGGGGGTGATGTAGTGGACTTAGAACACACCCAGTGAGAGTACAACCCTGTCACTTGTTCCTTTCCCTATAGGCCCTCCTTGTTAACTACCCCTAGTGCAACTAAAAGGACTGCTGATAGCTCACAGCTACCCATGCCTTCTGGATACATGGGAGGAGGTAGCGACTTGAGGATCTGGTAAAGGGAGGAATTGAATCAAATTGAGTCCCTTTCTTTTTTCCCTCAGCTCTATCACTCAACAGCCATGACAGGTGCCACCATGACCCTTTTAGGTTTTGGATCACATTCCTCTAACCCCCCACCCATACAGTACACACACAGCTTGCTTCACCTGTCTCTGTACCCCTAGGATTGGGCATGGGGCGTTTAAGGGGTCAAAATACCCCATCCCTCTCCTAACACCAAGGTGACAAAGCCAATCATATCAGGTGACACCCCCAGTCACACTCTCATTGATCCACTGATGAGTTAAGGTAATCAATAAGCTACAGACAGCTAGCCAGGGGCTAACAGGACACACAATCACACGCACAGGCACACACACACATATGGCTGGGGAAAACCCTATGTGGTTAGTGAGAAATTCAGACAGAGGGAGGGTCTCCTTTGTTGGCAGGTTTGGGACATTCAGACTGACAACAAAACACTATTGTGGTGTCTGCTCCTCACCTGTCCTCTCTACCAGTCATTAATAGTGGGAACACTGTGATAGGCTTATATATCAACAGCTGCTAGACAGGGTGGGAAGGAAGGTAGGTTTAGGACGTTAGGTGTCTGATGAACCCAGAACTCCCTGGAAAACTGTGGCAATTGTTACTAAGTGGACAACCTGGATAAATAAATCGCATAAAATGATCGATAACTCACATTCAAATGCTCTATCCAGACCAGAAAATGCTTTGTCATAAAATGTTATAATATTTTACATCTGATGAGATGAATGAACATCACCAAAGTGTGAGGAACCTTACATAAAAAGCAGGTATTTCTGTCATTGATTGATTGATTTGACATGTAATCAATACCTAATAAACAGTGCTTTTAGGGTAAAAACATACATTTCATCATTTTCCAAATATTTTCTAAAGTCAATATATTGGAGTACCAGCAGCTACAACTGCCGATTTCCTGCACTCACCAAGGGGTCATAAATCTCTGTGGTGAGGAGCGTTAGCCAAGGGGCTATAGATAGACTAGTAATGATTAGAGGATTTACTATAGGCTCATTTCCTCTTTGAAGAACGCCAGATGCTACCTACAGATGTGCCCTAATAAAACTAACCAACACACACACACACACACAGCGCCATACTCACATACAGGCACACACGTACCACATACAGACATGCACACATACAAAATATGCAGCTCTAACTAGGATAGAAGAACGCTTTAATTTAGTGGTGCGTGCTTAGTTGTATGTGGTTTAAGAATATAATAGAATAGGTATAACCACCATAGGGTAAACACAGTGTCTAAAAGCAAGATACATTAGTAACTTATCTGAAAAGATTTTGTTTGAGTTTTCCTGCTCTGCTTTTGTCATTATCAAAGCTGAAAAGTCCTGTCGGATTTGTCCTTGATACATATGCATATCCTAATGTTGCAGTGCTACGTGCAGGTGTGAAGCAGAAGAGTGCATACACACACACAAACAAGGGAAGGGAGAGATGCACCTGGTAACTGGAAGTAGATACAGTGCCACAGATGATGAAGTCAGCGTTGTGTATGTAACTATGTGTGTAGCTGCCTTCTACTGTGTGTGTAGCTGTGCTTAACTGTGTACTTAACTGAGTGTGTGTGTGTGTGTGTGTGTGTGTGTGTGTGTGTGTGTGTGCGTGTGTGTGTGTACGTGTGCGTGTGTGCGTATGTGTGAGTGAGTATGTGTCCCTGCTCTGCCCTATGTGTTATTATTAGTGTGCACATCAGAGTGCACCAGAATCCATTCATGTCTTTAGACCAACAAAAACAAAACATTTCTACTGTCATTGAGGCTTTGAGGGTTTGGGTGGGACTTCCAGAACAAACGAGACAACATAAAATGAGTCCTATATAATAATATTTTCTAGTAAGTGCAGTCCTCTTTCCCTGCTAGCTTTGATGTAACACTTCAAAACCTGAAGTCAATGGACACTTTGTTTAGTCTATGTCTCTTTGTGTCTCTATGAAAAGAAAACATACACACGCTATTGATCAAAGGAGAGACAAACAGACAGACAGGCAGACAGACAGACAGACAGACAGACAGAGATGGCCACAGGCGTCAAGTGCAGTCCCTTGTGCCTTCCAGAATTAGAGATTTTAATGTTGTATGAACGCTAATCTGTACTCCCCATGTGGCTAGCAAGTCATCCAGTTGTCTTTGTAGCTTCAGTGAAATTAATTAATTAGTGCAGTTATTTCGAGTGCTTACTTTGTGTTTGTCTTGTGTGTGTTGGCGCTTCCCGGAGCTCCGTTCGTGCACTTCTGCGCTCTACTACGAGGCACACCTGCGAACATGTCCGTATACATGTCATTTTGTCAATTTATTATTTTGTTTAATGACATCTCTCTGTAAAAAATGTAAGTTTGTAAAGTCTTCAGCAAGGAGGTTCCAACCAGTTAAATGGTTATGTGCACCCCTATTAGTTGAGGCAATGGTTTTTCCCAGAGAGGGGTTCAAGGAGGTTCCAACCAGTTAAATGGTTATGTGCACCCCTATTAGTTGAGGCAATGGTTTTTCCCAGAGAGGGGTTCAAGGAGGTTCCAACCAGTTAATTGGTTATGTTCATCATTTTGTTGAATTAATTTTTTGCAGACATTATTATTTACCTCTACCACTGCTGCTACCATCACTATTTTGGACCTCATCCTCCTGTCTGCCTTTAAGACCGTACCACGTTTTCCTTTTCACACACACAGACAGACAGAGGAGAAAGCAAGAACCCAAAACAAAGAGTAACCTTAAGACATAATGCACATTGTATTGATCATATCAGCAATGCACATTTTACACAGAATATGCCTCAGTCATCCTGTCTGTTCTATACTCTACTGATGTAAGGGCTACATTTGGAACGCCCTGTCACCCCTCTCCTTCCCTAAATCTCCAAAGTGTCTGCTAGTTGAAGCTTCTCTCTCTCTCTCTCTCTCTCTCTCTCTCTCTCTCTCTCTCTCTCTCTCTCTCTCTCTCTCTCTCTCTATCTCTCTCTCTCTCTCTCTCTCTCTCTGTGCCTCCAGACTGATGTCTCAGTGGAGCCCTGAGTGAATCCTGGAGCTGAGCCAGTGTTCCAACCCACTACCGGCTGCTCCTCCCTGGGTCAGAGTCTACAGGATGCCCCCTCCCTCCATCCCTTCCTCACTCTCTCCATCCATCCTGGCTCACAGCCAGACTATGCGCTTAAAAGTGACCTCGCCCAAATGCACTTCTCTATGTCTCCTTTACTCTCTCTCTCCATTCCCACTCCTCTCCCTTTCTCCTCAGCCCTTCCCTCAGGAAGAAGTTGCTATTTCGTGTTTAAAAATAGAAACGGGAAACAAAGACCTCTGGACAGTTTTAGGTACAGTATACATGGGAAACCTGAGAGGTCATGGGGGAGGAAGGGGGGAGGGAGGGCGGGAGGGGGGAGGGGGGGGGGGGTGGATTATGGAGGGAGGGAGGGAAGGAGGGAAAATAAGCATGGAGGAGGGAGGGAAGAGAAAGACAAGTTTCTCATGATGGGATGACTCAACCAGTGGAGGCTGCTGAGGGGAGGACAGCTCATAATAATGGCTGGAATGGAGTCAATGGAATGGTTTCAACCACATGGAAACCACGTCTTTGATGTGTTTGATACCATTCCATTGACTCCATTCCAACCGTTATTATGAGCCGTCCACACAGTGGAGGCTGCTGAGCCACCCTTAGCAGCCTCCACTGGACTCAACCTATGAAAGGATGCATTTTGGTGGGTGTGTGAGTGTGTGTGTGTGTGTGTGTGTGTGTGTGTGTGTGTGTGTGTGTGTGTGTGTGTGTGTGTGTGTGTGTGTGTGTATGTGTGTGTGTGTGTGTGTGTGTGTGTGTGTGTGTGTGTGTGTGTGTGTGTGTGTGTGTGCGTTTGTGTGCTTTCTAGCTTTGAACAAAACACAGTGTGTGGATCTTCCTGACCTACAGAATGAGACTTGAGTGCCAGGTCTGAATTAAAACCTGCAGTTCTTCTAGCTGTCTGGCTCAGTCCAATGCCAGGTGAGCCACTGAGAGGACAGCAGGCTTCTCTAATGCAGATTTAATTGACCTATCGCTGCGCACCGCCACGGGTCTACCCACAACCCACCTGGCAAGGCCAGGACTGACCGCCATCCAGTGCTCCAATCAGCTGACAGCATGTCAGAGACGGGGATCACAGGGAAAAAGGCCATATGGCCCAAAAACAGTGTGAGGAACTGGGATGGGATGGTCGGGTGGACAGGCGTGTGTGTGCGTATGTAATACATAAATTCCCAGTCAAAGGTTTGGACACACCTACTTATTCAAGGGTTTATCTTTATTTTTACTATTTTCTACATTGTAGAATAATAGAGAAGACATCAAAACTATGAAATAACACATATGGAATCATTTAGTAACCAAAGAAGTGTTAAACAAATCAAAATATATTTTATATTTGAGATTCTTCAAAATACCACCCTTTGCCTTGATGACACTCTTGGCATTCTATCAACCAGCTTCACCTGGAATGCGTTTCCAACAGTCTTGAAGGAGTTTCCACATATGCTGAGCACTTGTTGGCTGCTTTTCCTTCACTGAGGTCCAACTCATCCCAAACCATCTCAACTGGGTTGAGGTCGGGTGATTGTGGAGGCCAGGTCATCTGATGCAGCACTCCATCACTCTCCTTCTTGGTCAAATAGCCCATATACAGCCTGGAGGTGTGTTGGGTCATTGTCCAATTGAAAAACAAATGATAGTCCCACTAATCCCAAACCAGATGGGATGGCGTATCGCTGCAGAATGCTGTGGTAGCCATGCTGGTTAAGTATGCCTTGAATTCTAAAGAAATCACAGACAGTGTCACCAGCAAAGCACCCCCACACCATCACACCTCCTCCTCCATGCTTCAAGGTGGGAACCACACATGCGGAGATCATCCGTTCACCTACTCTGCGTCTCACAAAGACATTCTCCAATTTGGACTCATCAGACCAAAGGACAGATTTCCACCAGTCTAATGTCCATTGCTTGTGTTTCTTGGCCCAAGCAAGTCTCTTCTTATTATTGGTGTCCTTTAGTAGTGGTTTCTTTGCAACAATTCGACCATGAAGGCCTGAGTCACACAGTCTCCTTTGAACAGTTGATGTTGAGATGTGTCTGTTACTTGAACTCTGTGAAGCATTTATTTGGGTTGCAATTTCTGAGGCTGGTAACTCTAATGAACTTATCCTCTGCAGCAGAGGTAACTCTGGGTCTTCCTTTCCTGTGGCGGTCCTCATGAGAGCCAGTTTCATCATAGCGCTTGATGGTTTTTGCGACTGCTCTTGAAATTTTCTGGATTGACTGACCTTCGTGTCTTAAAGTAATGATGGACTATCGTTTCTCTTTGCTTATTTGAGCTGTTCTTGCCATAATATGGACTTGGTCTTTTACCAAATAGGGCTTTCTTCTGTATACTACCTTGTCACAACACAATTGATTGGTTCAAATGCATTAAAAAGGAAAGAAATTCCAAAAATGCACTTTTAACAAGGCACACCTGTTAATTGAAATGTATTCCAGGTGACTACCTCATGAAGCTGGTTGAGAGAATGCCAACAGTGTGCAAAGCTGTCAACAAGGCAAAGGGTGGCTACTTTGAATAATCTCAAATATAACATATATTTTTATTTGTTTAACAATTTTTTGATGATTCCATATGTGTTATTTCATAGTTTTGAGGTCTTCACTATTATTCTACAATGTAGAACATAGTGAAAATAAAGAAAAACCCTTGAATGAGTAGGTGTGTCTAAACTGTTGACTGGTACTGTACAATCTGGTACTGTATGTTTCTGGGATAGATGCACCTGCTTGTGTAAGCGCTAAACTAAACTAAGCACACACAGTTTCTGGATTTGACACTCAGATTGGAATCAAACAACCGAGTGGCTCCCGAATGGCGCAGTGGTTTAAGGCGCTGCATCTCAGTGCTTGAGGCGTCACTACAGACTCACTGGTTCAATTCCAGGCTGTATCACAACTGGCCGTGATTGGGAGTCCCATAGGGCAGCGCACAATTGGCCCAGCGTTGTCCGGGTTTGGCCGGTGTAGGCCGTCATTGTAAATAAGAACTTGTTCTTAACTGACTTGCCTAGTCAAATAAAGATCAAATAAAAACAAAGGGCATGTGAGGTAATGGTGGGGAAACATCTAGGATGTGTTCACAAACTACCCTGGGGAGTAGGGTCAATTGGAGCAAACCTGTCATGTTTGACTTGCTCCAGTTCAGATGTCAGCCATTAACATCCAAAAGACATTCAGCATTGAGAGACTGGAGAAGGTCTGTTCTGCTACCAGTCACATCAGTGGAGTAACAACAGAGTTTTACATGGAATATCAGCACCTCGTGGTGAAACATATGTACTGCAACACAGAGATAAATCATAATCCACCACTAGAACACAAGACCTCTAACCACTACTAGACTCATTAAGACAAAGAAGTAGCAGGAGAGCTTCAGGTATTCGAAAATAACCACAGGTCCACTTGGAGGGGAATAGTACTATAAAAAAGTATAAACACAAATAGGTGCCAAGTAGCATAAAAAATCAAAGTCCAGGCAATTGTGTGGGTTTGAAAGTTAAAAAGCCTTTAATGTGTGAGCTAAGACATTATTAAAGTACACCACTAGACTCAGTCTGGTTCTGTTGCCTAATTCCAAATGGACTCCGTCCCTTCTCGATAGGCACTTGTGTAGATCTGAATGGATTGGATAGGTGTTAGCAATGTTAATAACTCCCCCTTGCACTCTTGATAAACCAGGTGGAGCTTTTGCTAAATATATTAACATGACATATCTGGGGGTATAAGAACTTGTGAGTGATTTGGAATCTTACAAGGTCACAGATACCTTTAAAAAAGAAGTAGGGGTCTGGATCAGAAAACCAGTCAGCAAACCGCTCGCCCACACGACACCATACACGTGGTCTGTGGTTGAAAGGCAGGTTGGATGTACAGCCAAATTCTCTAAAACAATGTTGGAGGCGGCTTATGGTAGAGAAATTAGCATTCAATTCTCTGGCAACAGCTCTGGTGGACATTCCTGCCAATTGCATGCTCCCTCAAAACATGAGACAAAACTGCACATTTTAGAGTGGCCTTTTATTGTTCAGTAGCAATTGATATGGTAATAGATCTATGTTTCTATGCTTCTGCGTCCAAACCCTGATCTGTGAGGTCATTAGTGCAAGCTGAGTATATATGGGGTCAAATAAAGTCAGTGAGGACACCATTTTTTCTAGCCTACAGATAAAGTATTGAAATCAAATGATGTCTAATTAATTAGTTAGTTCAGAGCAATTCAGACAAGGATCCTTTGTTCCCTCTTTCCCTCCATTCCTCCATCCTGGCTCCCAATTAAGACCAACTTCCGTCCTTAATAGACCAAAAGGAAAATGTTGTAATTCTCTTATTAGATAAGGAAAGAGATTATCGTTTTTTAAGACTGTCTGTCCATCTGTCTGTCCTTCCATCTGTCTGTCTGTCCGTCTATTAATGTCGCTATCTCCATTGTGATCCACTTCCATGCTCCTCTAGTATTTCTATTCAACAGGAATTTGTCCCTCTCCAAATCATCTGAGCTCAGTCAGTCCATCAGTCTGTCAGTCAGTCAGTCAGTCAGTTAGTCAGTGTGTGAGGGGGGTCTTAGTTATAGTTCCAGCTGACATCTGTCCAGTGCTGCTGCTGTGTTTAAGCTGTCCTAGAGACGGCCTGCTGGGAGGGAGAGAAGAGGGACAGATGTTCCCCTCTATAGCCCTTATGTAACGCTATCAACCACAGGCCACAGCCCAGGTACTGATACACACACACACACACATGCACAGTTGCACACACAAATACAGACACACACGCACACATGCAAATGCATGCACTCGTACACACACACACACACACACACACACATACACACACACACACACATACACACACACAGGGTGAACACAGCTACAGCTAATACAGCCCCGTCTAGGTTAAATATTATGGCCCAATGTCACAAGTGATGACCTGATAGCTCATCATATGTCTTTGTCCCTGCAGTGTAAGAGGACGTTTGCCCTGGAATCTGATCACAGGTCAGTTATGCATTCCCCCCTTAATGGTTAAGTTTAGGATTGGAGGTGGATAAACTGATCCTAGATTTGTGCCTTAGGGCAATTTCTACCCAAAGCATGTTGGGCCTACACTACACACTGTCCTCCCTATATGCAGGTGCACCAACATACACAGACCCAAGACAAGACATGAGATAGGCTATTAGTTTGCTCCACTTCTTAGACAGCAGGTAAATTAAACTCAGCTAAAGCACAAGGCTATACATGTTGATGTCCAACCAAATGTATAAGCAGTGAATAGGCCTAGTTAAACTTGTGTCCTTACACAGAGGCCTTGCTGATGGATGAATCAGAATGCTCAACATAATACTCTCCATGAAAGCCAAGGGCCTCATGGCTCGTTTGGTGACATGCCCTGATTCAGATAAACAAACGGATCCCCTGAATTATCTCTGCATGACCAGTCTGCTCTCTGCGGCGACAACACTCACTATCACATCAAGGAGCGCTAGTATCATCCTCCCTCTCTCTAGGATAATTTACAGTACCAGCCATCCAGACCGCAGCCCCCGGACTAACAAAACAACCCTGCTAACAACCATTAAATAGCTAGTTTGTCTCCTCTACAGTTCGATATTGTGTCAAACATCACAACTACCTATAAAGACGTAAATGTGATGGGTGTGTGGAATAAACGACTGTACTTTCCATAGATTCTGGCCCTGTTTATAATTTGCGCAGAGCAGCAAAAATCTCTCACCGCAGCATCTTCCAGCGACGCGCAGAGCATTGGGCTCGGCTCGGCCCAATTCCCGGCCAGGAACGACTGCAGATTAACTACAGGGCCAGGGCTTTACCGAAAACCTCTACCGTCTTTACGGAAGCCGCGGCATCCCTTCACAGCATCATTTCATCACGCCATCTCCAACTCTTCATAAACCCGCTAGCCGCTAGTCAATATGACACCACCCGATGCGCAAGTGAGCTATTATTAGAAGCCTGTTAGATTAATATAGTGCTGCTGTTGCCTACCTGTGTTGCCTGTGCCGTGACAGTGGAGATATCGCAGTTTCTTCTCCTTCTCTCAGCTATGTGTGTCAGCTCTGCAGTAGCATGTGCTGTGTGTGAGAGAGTGTGTGTCTGTGCTCCCTCCTTTCGTGTAATGCGGTACAGGTCTCTCATGGATTCTCTCCTCCTCCCTCCCTCTCTCGCTCTCTCCCTTGCTTATTCACTCTCTCTCTCTCTCCCTGTTCCTCCACTGGACAGGTGTTGATGAGGGGGTAGGGGGGAAGGGAGACAAACTGGTGACAATAGAAACCTGCTGGTGCGGTGTTATTTGTTGAAGGAGAGGTGGAGGTTACAGAGAATAATTGGGTAATATTTGGTTGAGACGTTGATATACCTATATTAACCCACTCAAAAAGACAGCCAAAAGTTAGTTGAATTTCCAATGTGTTATCACTATGCTTTCAGCCATCTAAAAGCACAACCAAATTCCAATGGAAAAACAAAGTCAGATGTTTGGTTTACAGGGCCTCCTGTAGCTCAGTTGGTAGAGCATGGCGCTTGTAACGCCAGGGTTGTGGGTTCGTTTCCCATGGGGGGCCAGTATGCAAAATGTATGCACTCACTAAAACTGTAAGTCGCTCTGGATACGAGCATCTGCTAAATGACTAAAATGTAGTTATCACCCAAATGTCTATCACTGCGCTTTCAACCATTTAACATCTGTAGTGTCTGAAGGTCTATTGATTTTGCTGATGTTTGCAAATGGTGTAATAGATGAACTTTACTCTGCTTTGCTGAAGCATTTGGAAAAGCATTGCTACATAGGTTTCTTGGAATAGAGGACATTTGGAGATATGTGAAAGCCGGGGATTGGTTTATTAAAATCACGCCATATTACGTCACATTGGATATAAATACTGTGTCTTAAACAAAGGACTTGGAGAGAGACAACATATTGGATCAACAGATTGGCCGTTTCTCTCCAGATATAACTGCAGATATCTGTAAATTAATACTGTGAACTTTGATACAATAAATCTTTATAATCAAAGAACAGTGTAAGCGGACTTCTTATCATCACGGCATTATCAGCAACGCTGTCTTGGACACCACACATCACAGCAAAGTTAAAATGGGAATACAATTTTGTTTATTTATATAACAGATTGTGTTATCACTGTGCTTCATCTAGCATGACCAAATTACCTGGACTGCAGTTGAGATTACATTATAAGTAAAATGGTGCAATTGATCAATGCTGTTCGAGATTCTGTGCAGATTATTACAGCAATTGTGAAGATCTCCACAGACCTACAATGACCTATGCATGCTACAGTATATTTATTTTGTTACAGACAGGGAGCTGTGGATTAGTCCATGCAGCCATATCTGTTCCCTCATTGGCCCAAGCCCATTCTATCTCACACAAAGCTCTTCTGTCAGAGAGACAGTATGGTCTTTGACAGCCTGAGGAATCCATATATCAGCCACACACTGGCACATCTTTGTGTGTGTGTGTGTGTGTGTGTGTGTGTGTGTGTGTGTCTGTGTGTCTGTGTGTGTGAGAGAGAGAGAGAGAGAGAGAGAGAGAGAGAGAGAGACAGAGAGAGAGAGAGAGAGAGAGAGAGAGAGAGAGAGAGACAGAGAGAGAGAGAGAGAGAGAGTGAGAGACCCAGATATGACTAGTATCAAACGTGGGTCACTTGCTCAGCTCAGGACCACATTAGCCAAGCTGTTAGCTCTGGTAATTCTTCATGTCTCAGGAATGGTTTGTACTCATCACACAGACGTAGTTCACTGCACCACGTCCAGCACACAGATACAGAATATATTTATAAATAGATTTTTACACTAACCGACATTGACACACCGTGTAAGTGGTGGCAGGGGGTAGACAGAGAATTACCCCTCTATTCCATCCCTCCATCCTCCTCCCATCCTGCGTTGATTATGGTGGCAACCATGGGGGGCTGTGGGAGGCTGTGATGGGGGTTCCTGGTGGAGCTTTAAGCCCTAAAAGCTTTCATTACTGGAGGCCTTTGGCAGTAATTAATTTGATACCCCTTACAAAGGATGGGCCGCACACCCCCTATCTTTCTCCATCTCTCTCCGTCTCTCTTCGTCTCTGTCTCCTACTCTCTCTCTCTCTCTCCCTCTCTCTTTTTCTTGCTCTCTTTCTCCTGTCTCTGTCAGTTTCTCTCTCTCTCTTCTAACACCCCAGTTAGGAAAATCCAGACATGGAGAAATCTGGGTGAATGAAAAAAGGGAGGAACAGAAGTACGAGTCTGTTCTGACGTTCAATGAATCTCAAAGTTCATCTGAGCTTTATGGTTGTGTTGAACTGGTAATGAGAGAGAGACAGAGGGGGGAGCTAGATTTAGCTACATTGAGAGTGAAAGAAAAAGCTTTTGTCGGATCAGAATTTTTCATGAACCGGTTAACCTACTTTTACTCACTGGTTTCCCCAACATCTGTACAGAAACTACTAGGTCTCTCTATCTCACTATATACTGTATGTGGTTTACTCCCTAATGCTTCTCGACTTAAACTGCTAAATCATAATCCGCCCGCCAAATACACTACCGGTCAAAAGTTTTAGAACACCTACATTGTAGAATAATAGTGAAGACATCAAAACTATGAAATAACACATAGAGTAACCAAAACAAATCAAAATATATTTTATATTTGAGATTCTTCAAATAGCCACCCTTTGCCTTGATGACAGAATTGGGGACTCTTGGCTTTCTCTCAACCAGCTTCATTAGGTAGTCACCTGGAATGCATTTCAATTAACAGGTGTACCTTCTTAAAAATTAATTTGTTGAAATGTATTTGATTCTTAATGCGTTTGAGCCAATCAGTTGTTGTTGTGACAAGGTAGGGGGGGTATACAGAAGATAGCCCTATTTGGTAAAATACAGCTAAAATAAGCAAAGAGAAACGACAGTCCATCATTACTTTAAGACACGAAGATCAGACAATCCGGAAAATTTCAAGAACTTTGAACGTTTCTTCAAGTGCAGTCGCAAAATCCATCAAGCGCCATGATGAAACTGGCTCTCATGAGGACTGCCACAGGAAAGAAAGACCCAGAGTTACCTCTGCTGCAGAGGATAAGTTCATTAGAGTTACCAGCATCAGAAATTGCAGCCCAAATAAATGCTTCACAGAGTTCAAGCAGCAGACATCTCAACATCAACTGTTCAGAGGAGACTGTGTGAATCAGGCCTTCATGGTTGAATTGCTGCAAAGAAACCACTACTAAAGGACACCAATAAGAAGAAGGGACTTGCTTGGGCCAAGAAACACGAGCAATGGACATTAGACCGGTGGAAATTTGTCCTTTGGTCTGGAGTCCAAATTGGAGAATTTTGGTTCCAACCGCCGTGTCTTTGTGAGACGCGGTGTGGGATGATCTCCGCATGTGTATTTCCAACCGTAAAGCATGGAGAAAGAGGTGTTATGGTGTGGGGGTGCTTTGCTCGTGACACTGTCTGAGATTTATTTAGAATTCAAGGCATACTTAACCAGCATGGCTACCACAGCATTCTGTAGCGATACGCCATCCCATCTGGTTTGTGCTTAGTGGGACTATCATTTGTTTTTCAACAGGACAATGACCCAACACACCTCCAGGCTGTGTAAGGGCTATTTGGCCAAGGAGGAGAGTGATGGTGCTGCATCAGATGACCTGGCCTCCACAATCCCCCGACCTCAACCAAATTGAGATGGTTTGGGATGAGTTGGACCGCAGAGTGAAGGAAAAGCAGCCAACAAGTGCTCAGCATATGTGGGAACTCCTTCAAAACTGTTGGAAAAGCATTCCAGGTGAAGCTGGCCAAGAGTATGCAAAGCTGTCATCAACGCAAAGGGTGGCTATTTGAAGAATCTCAAATATAACATTTATATATATTTTATTTAACCAGGCAAGTCAGTTAAGAACAAATTCTTATTTACAATGACGGCCTACACCGGCCAAACCCGGACGACGCTGGGCCAATTGTGCGCCGCCCAATGGGACTCCCAATCACGGCCAGTTGTGATACAGCCTGGAATCGAACCAGGGGGTCTGTAGTGACGCCTCAAGCACAGAGATGCAGTGCCTTAGACCACTGCGCAACTCGGGAGCCCAATTTTGATTTGTTTAACACTTTTTTTGTTACTACATGATCCATATGTGTTATTTCATAGTTTTGATGTCTTCGCTATATTCTAGAATGTAGAAAATAGTAAAAAATAAAAAACTTGAATGAGTAGGTGTTCTAAAACTTTTGACCGGTAGCGTATAAAGATTTACAAATGTGTGTGTGTGTGTGTGTGTGTGTGTGTGTGTGTGTGTGTGTGTGTGTGTGTGTGTGTGTGTTTGTGTCTGTGTGTGTATTTGGGGGTCTTACTGTAATCTTCTTTAATGACCATGCAAGACTGTTTCTGGGGAGAACGTGAACTGTACATGTTGAAAAGGAGCTCATCTAAATGAAGATTTTACCATAGGCTTTGCTATACACACCCAGTGCTGTCTTTCAGATGATTTTTTAAGGGACTAAGATGACACGTAATAATATGTATAATCTACTGTACAAGTTTCCTGTTTAATAAGATTGTGCTCCTTTTGGTTCCCATTTTACAGCTCATTGGAAGTTCTTACAGTGCCTCTGCTTTTAAATGGTTAGTACTGCTACAGGACAGTCTGCATGCTGAACGGCCATAATGCTGACACAGTAGTGATGCTCTATGTGCTAAATATATAAATATTATATAAATGAACTAAATATGTGATGAAGTTCAAAAGTACAAACAGAAACTACAGTGCATGCACAAATGCTAATCGGAAACCAAAATGGTAGATGGCAGAATGGACACACACAGGTAGAATCCATCTGCACATGAATTTAATCCACTTGCCTATATTATTCAATCTCTTTGTAAACTCTTTTGAAATGTTTCATAAGAAAGTCAGTATACTTTAACATCCTCTGGAAATGTCAAAGGGCCTTGCTATCCAGAATCCTTGGGAAGTCCCAACACTGACATTACCCAGTTGACATTATAAATGTTTAAGGTAAGGGTAATGGTTAAGGTTGGGTAGGGGTTAAGGTTAGGTTAAGGGTAGGGGTTAAGGTTAGGGTTAGGGTATGTCAAATAATAGAGGAAATAGTCTCATTATCTCCTTATCTCTTCCTGTATGAGCATCCTTAAAGAGATCATCTGGAGATAATGTATATAATGGCGGCGGAGGGATGGCTGCCGTTATATACATTATCTCCAGATGATCTCTAACCAACTGCGCTATTTTGTGTGTTTTTTTGCATTGTTTGTAGCTTATTTTGTACATAATGTTGCTGCTACCATCTCTTATGACCGAAAAGAGCTTCTGGATATCAGAACAGCAATTACTCACCTCGAATTGGATGAAGATTTTTTTATTTTTATGAGTCTGACGTCATTCACGTGAATAAAAGACGGAAATCCAGGGGGCGGAGATCGGGGTGCCTTGTGAGAATTAGTCGGCGGTGGGTTACCCGCCTCTACCATCCTTTCTATTGGCCAACGTGTAATCACTGGAAAATAAACTGGATGATCTCCGCTCGAGACTATCCTAACAACGGGACATTAAAAACTGTAATATCTTATGTTTCACCGAGTCGTGGCTGAACGACGACATGGATAATATTCAGCTGGCTGGGTTTTCCGTGCATCCGCAGGACAGAACAGCTACATCTGGTAAGACGAGGGGTGGGGGTGTGTGTCTATTTGTCAATAACAGCTGGTGCGCGATGTCTAATATTAAGGAGGCCTCGAGGTATTGCTCGCCTGAGGAAGAGTACCTCATGATAAACTGTAGACCACACTATCTACCAAGAGAGTTTTCATCTATATTTTTCGTAGCCGTCTATTAACCACCACAAACCGATGCTGGCACTAAGACCGCACTCAACTAGCTGTATAAGGCCATAAGCAAACAAGAAAATGCTCATCCAGAAGCGGCGCTCCTAGTGGCCGGGGACTTTAATGCAGGCTAACTTAAATCCGTTTTGCCTAATTTCTACCAGCATGTCACATGTGCAACCAGAGGAAAGAAAACTGTAGACCACCTTTACTCCACACACAGAGACGAATACAAAACTCTACCTCGCCCTCCATTTGGCAAATCTGACCATAATTGTATCCTCTTGATTCCGGCTTACAATCAAAAACTAAAGCAGGAAGTACCAGTGACTCGATCAATACGGAAGTGGTCAGATGACACGGATGCTACGCTACTGGACTGTTTTGCTACCACAGACTGGAATATGTTCCGGGATTCATCCAATGGCATTGAGGAGTATACCACCTCAGTCACCGGCTTTATCAATAAGTGCATCAACGACGTCGTCCCCACAGTGACTGTACGTACATATCCCAACCAGAAGCCATGGATTACAGGCAACATACGCATCGAGCTAAAGGCTAGAGCTGCCGCTTTCAAGGAGCAGGACACTAATCCGGACGCTTATAAGAAATTCCGCTATGCCCTCAGACAAACTTTCAAACAGGCAAATACAGGACTAAGATTGAATCCTACTACACCGGCTCTGACGCTCGTCGGATGTGGCAGGGCTTGCAAACTATTACGGACTACAAAGGGGAACCCAGTCGCAAGCTACCCAGTGACGTGAGCCTACCAAATGCCTTTTATGCTCGCTTCGAGGCAAGCAACACTGAAGCATGCATGAGAGCACCAGCTGTTCCGGACGACTGTGTGATCACGCTCACTGTAGCTGATGTGAGCAAGACCTTTAAACAGGTCAACATTCACAAGGCCGTGGGGCCAGATGGATTACCAGGATGTGTACTCAGAGCATGCGCAGACCAACTGGCAAGTGTCTTCACTGACATTCTCAACCTCTCCCTGACCGAGTCTGTAATACCTACATGTTTCAAGCAGACCCTGTGCCCAAGAAAGTGAAGATAACCTGCCTAAATGACTACCGCCCCATAGCACTCACGTCAGTAGCCATGAAGTGCTTTGAAAGTCTGGTCATGGCTCACATTAACACCATCATCCCGGACACTCTAGATCCACTTGAATTTGCATACCACCCCAACAGATACACAGATGACGCAATCTCAATCGCACTCCACATTTGCCCTTTCCCACCTGGACAAAAGGAACACCTATGTGAGAATGCTGTTAATTGACTACAGCTCAGCGTTCAACACCATAGTGCCCACAAAGCTCATCACTAAGCTAAGGACCCTGGGACACATCTGCCATGCTGATCCTCAACACGGGGGCCCCTCAGGGGTGCGTGCTTAGTCCCCTCCTGTACTCCCTGTTCACCCACGACTGCATGGCCAAGCACGACTCCAACACCATCATTAAGTTTGCCGACGACACAACAGTGGTAGGCCTGATCACCGACAACGATGAGACAGCCTATAGGGAGGAGGTCAGAGACTGGCAGTGTGATGCCAGGACAACAACCTTTCCCTCAACGTGAGCAAGACAAAGGAGATTATCGTGGACTACAGGAAAAGGAGGGCTGAACACGCTCCCATTCACATCGACAGGACTGTACTGGAGAGGGTCGAGAGTTTCAAGTCCCTTGGTGTCTACATCACCAACAAACTATCATGGTCCAAACACACCAAGACAGTTGTGAAGATGGCATGACAACACTTTTTCCCCCTCAGGAGACTGAAAAGATTTGGCATGGGTCCCCAGATCCTCAAAAGGTTCTACAGCTGCACCATCGAGAGCATCCTGACCGGTTGCATCACCGCCTGTTATCACAACTGCTCGGCATCTGACTGTAAGGCGCTACAGAGGGTAATGCGTACGACCCAGTACATCACTGTGGCCAAGCTTCCTGCCATCCAGGACCTATATACTAGGCGGTGACAGAGGAAGGCCCAAATAATTGTCAAAGACTCCAGTCACCCAAGTCATAGACTGTTCTCTCTGCTACCGCACGGCAAGCAGTACCGGAGCACCAAGTCTAGGTTAAAAAGGCTCCTTAACAGCTTCTACCCCCAAGCCATAAGACTGCTGAACAATTTATCAAATTGCCACCCAGACTATTTACATTGACACCCCCCCCCCCCCCCCTTTTTGAATTTTATTTTTTACTTTAGTTTATTTAGTAAATATTGAACTGCATTGTTGGTTAAGGGCTTGTAGGTAAGCATTTCATGATAAGGTCTACACCTGTTGTATTCAGCGCATGTGACAAATAAAATCACTGGCTGCATGCTGATCTAGGATCAGGTCCCCCCTGTCAAAGTGATCTTGTTCATTATGAACCAAAAGTTAAATCTGATCCTAGATCATCACTCCTGAATATGTGCCCAGAATCTAAGGACTATTGCTTCCACTGATACAAAAATATATAATCCCCTTTGCTTCCCTCATCAGAGACAACAAAGTAGTGGCCCTGGGGTGGTCTAGCATTAGGGCCGCTGCTTTCAGTCCACACACATACTGTATTTACAAATCGGACATTGGATAGGTGCTCTAAATCCTTTAGCTACGAATGTTCTTAGTAATTCTGCCACAGCTGTCCAACTCCAATAAAAGAACATACATTCCCACATTTATAAATGGCAGTATAAATATGAAGAATGGGAGTACTCACAGATTTGGAACAGAACAGTATATTTAAAGTATTAATAGTGTAGTACCATGTGTACTGCGTACATTTAAATAGTGTAGTACATGTGTACTGCATGCATTTAAATTGGCATAAGTCGTTTGTCAGCTCCACATGGGCCAACTTGCATTTCTCAGTGACAGGCGCATGTCCAGAATTTACCACTCTGCCATTAAGTGCTGTGTCCCTGAGCAGTACTATAGGGATGGTGTGTATCTCACGGATGCGGGCAATGACCTCTTCCTTGAGAGCCTGAGAGCTGGTCTCTCCTCCGTTCTAGCAAGATCCACGCAGTAGTACACACCATCACACTCACTTCCACTTGCCTGCCATTCCACGAACCCAAAGGCTTTTTTAAGAGCCACCTAATAAATGAAAATAAGTGTGTGTGTGTGTGTGTGTGTTGGGAGGTGTCTGTCAAAACTATAAAGTAAATAATGGTGGAAATGTATCCTCCAGGAGGCGAACCCACAATCTTCACATCCACAGGTGGTAACTGTAACTATTACACTACGAACACTGTTCTTAAAACATTGATTTCGACAAACCATTTAAATGGACAGTTTGGAAGCGTTCGTTCCAAAATTATTTTGTTTATTCACTCAGTACTGATTGAACGTTTATTTATCTTGCTTGGTTAACACACAATAGTCTAAAACAGTTGATTTGTTGAAAACAGACTCATTTAGTCACGTAGCTAACCAAGTTAGCAAGCATGCTATTTTCTTTTGACTGCGCACAGCATGGCGCACAATTTAAGCAAGCAGAAAGGGGGTTCGATTAATCTGTCAAGCCCGTCATATCATCGGGCAAAAGCGGAGAGGGAAGGCATAAAAAAAGCTTTTTTTTATCAAAAGCAATCACTTTTGCATGTGAAAACAAAAAATCCTACTCATTACTACACTAAGTTTTGAGCTGACTACACCGTCGGATAGAGCAGGACACCTGGGTGGCAGCCAGGTTCCAAATCGAATTCAATCAACTTTCAGCAGGTGCAAACGCCTACACGGGCACCCGGTTGAGATTAATCGAACCCCCTCAATGATTCTGATGTTGTTTTACCTGAGTGCACTGTGTGCAGCACCCGCACCCCCTGACTACTTTTTACTTGTGGATGGCGATTTAAGATTTCTTGGGAACTTGACACTGTGCTAATCAGTCAGCACAAATGTGGATTATAATGACAAGGCAGAAAATCTTAAATCGCCATCCACAAGTAAAAAGTAGTCAGGGGGTGCGGGTGCTGCATATGCATATGCTACAGCTGGAATGTATTCTACATGTTAGAAACAGCGATGCTTTCAGTGAGTCTGGTAAGTTGTCTGATGATAGCATGCATTTGCACACTTGCAGTGCACAACTGAACAGAGGCTCTGTTTACATGTGCGTTTGGGGTTCAACCATCGACTATATGCGGTTCATAACTAGCTTACTGTTTCTTAACAAAGCTATTTGTTTTCTCGGCTATGGTTTGTGTTGTGGTCTTGGTTGTTCCTAGTCGAGGAAATGTAGCGTAGCTAACTTTAATTCTACCCACATGTACATATTACCTCAATTACTTCGACTAACCGGTGCCCCCGCACATTGACTCTGTACCGGTAACCCCTGTATTTAGCCTTCCTACTGTTATTTTATTTTACTGCTGCTCTTTAATTATTTGTTATTTTATATTTTTTACTTATTACTTTTTTTTGTGTTTCTTTCTTTAAAACTGCATTGTTGGTTAAGGGCTTGTAAGTAAGCATTTCACTGTAAGGTCTACGCCTGTTGTATTCGGCGCATGTGGCAAATAACATTTGATTTGATTTGATTTGTTAGTCCTGTCTGAAATCTTGCTACCTTGTCTTACCGTAGCTTGGTCTATGGAATAGCCTACCTAGATGGTTTTGCAATGCCCATTGCATGCATTGTAAGGTAGATAGCTAGCAGTTTGACAGTTTCCCAAAGTTTGGCGCTGGCTTTGATCCTGCTTTGAACCTATTTAGCTAGCTAGCTATGTTTTGTGGAAGAATGTATGATATATTGTGGTGCATGAACTGGTCATAGGCGTTAGCTAACGTTACAGTTTTACGTTGTCGAATGTTACCTAGGTGACGTTAACTGGCGGGTGGGAGGAAATGGCGACTGTGCTTGAATCTGAAAGTGCGGCAAGTGAAGTGTGTGACCATTAATGGAAAATAGTGAAATCAAAGAATGGAACAAAATGAGCAAAGTTGTAGTAGACAAGGACCGGTCCAATAATACATTTCTTATTGGACTGCGCTTTTTGGACAAAGAGTTTCAGTTGGGAAATCCAATTTAAATATCGAGGACTGTAAAGAAAGCAGTGGGAAAGGTGAATTCAATCAAGGTGACTTGAAGCAGCCTTGTTTTGGTTAATTGTGTCGATGAAGAAGCGTGCACTGGATCTGGCAAAATTGTCCAAGTGAGAAGTAACATGTATTGATCTTCAAGGCAGGGCGCCTACCAAAGGGGTTATAGCTGGAGTCTCATTGGATTTAGATGATGAGTACCTTAGTCAGAAAATCCCAGGAGTGGTCAGTGCATGTCACCTGACCCGTATGGTAAATGGAAGGAAGGAGAAAAGCCTATTGATATTATTGTTGTTTTAGGAGACTCTACCTGAATATGTGAAGCTTGGATATGTGAGGTATGCGGTGAGAGCGTTTGTGTCCAAACCATTACAGTGTGGGAATTGTAAAGGATATAGTCACGTGTCAAATATTTGTAGACCAGAGAAGTATGGTATTGAAGAATCTGTGAATGGAAAAAAGTTGCAACTGTGGTGGAGATCATACTCCGGACTTCCTTGAGTGCCCTGTTAGGGTGAAGGAGGATCAGGGCTGTGCAGCGGATCTCTTATGTGGAGGCGGTGAAGAGAATCGAAGGGGCGAGAGACAACAGTGTTGAAGATATGGTGGTGGATGCATTGCAACCAGTTGCTAGTGTTTTAAGTCAATCGAGTGATCTGGATACACTCATTGTGAAGAAAGTGGATTCTGTGGCATTTATAGCCACAGTGATTAATTGTACAGCATAAGTGTCTAAGTCCAAGAAGCTGGATATCATTGTATCTGCAGCCGATAACTTTTTTGGGCTCCAAGACTTTACGGCAGAAGCACTGCAAGGACTATTGTCGCTAGGAAATGTCCCGCCCTCACAGGAGTCTTCTGAGTCTGATTAGAATGTGTTTTTTACAGAAAAGCAGGTTGATTTTGTATAGTTAATTTCTTTTTTATATACAGTACTAGTCAAAAGTTTCGACACACCTACTTATTCAAGGGTTTTTCTTTATTTTTACTATTTTCTACATTGTAGAATAATAGTGAAGACATCAAAACTATGAAATAACACATAAGGAATCATGTATTAACCAAACAAGTGTTAAACAAATCAAAATATATGTTATATTTGAGATTCTTGATGACAGCTTTGCACACTCTTGGCATTCTCTCAACCAGCTTCACCTGGAATGCTTTTCCAACAGTCTTGAAGGAGTTCCCACATATGCTGAGCACTTGTTGGCTGCTTTTCCTTCACTCTGCGGTCCAACTCATCCCAAACCATCTCAATTGGGTTGAGATCGGGTGATTGTGGAGGCCAGGTCATCTGATGCAGCGCTCCTTGGTCAAATAGCCCTTACATTCTTATTCCTATTCCGTGTTAGCCACTGTATGTGCTTCTTCAACTATTTTGTTTAAAATGTATTTAGAGGCTATATTTAGAGGCCTGTGAGCTAGTGTATCTTTTTAAGGGGAGGCTATAATAAAAACAGTTATAAAACACAAATATAGTTCTAAAATTATCCAGCAAGACACCAGTATTCAAAATTATAGCCTAAATTGCATGCCTACAAGTTGAATGCCAATTTTTTTTTTTTTTTGGGATAGGCCTAAATTGAACATTGAATTATTAAAGTGATAGACTAAAGAACTTTGGATAATTTTGATCATTTTGAATACACACATGGATTTCAATAAACAAAGGTAAGACTGTTCTATTCTGTTCTATTCTCTTTGATTTAGTTCCTATTGCAACTGTGACGAATGAAAAAATGGATGATATACTGACTGACTGAACTGAATGAAGGATTAATTAAATGTTCAAATATGTTGGAATGATGACTTGTACGCATCATGCATGCTCCGCACTTTATTTGGCTAGTAGGCAAATAGGCCTACATTAGGGTATAAATTAGGACTCTACAGTATGGCTGCATGCCTCCAGAAGGGCATCTTCTGAGGCTGAGGGGTGCTTTTCCGAAGGCACATGGTGCTGTGGTGGTGCGTGGAGATCACAAGCTCTTCAACTGGGCAGCAGTGTCGCGATGGAGGGAATAGCCTATACGGAGACCACTGCAACAGAGTTATTGTAAAGAGTGGAAATAAGCTTATGCCAGACTTAGCCTATGTTTAACCTCTCCCTTGTCATTTCAAAGTCCATATGTTCATGACCCGATGTCACGCCTACTCCTGCTCCCTCCCTCGACGTCGCCGGTTTACTAACCACCGGTCCTAGCTTCATTATTACGCACACCTGTTCCCCATCATTACGCACACCTGGTCGTCATTCCCTCCTTGATTACTCCCCCTTTATTTAGCCCTCAGTTGTCTTCAGTCACTAGGTGTTATTGTTTTCGCTCACGTTCAGTGCGCTCCTCATGTTTGTTAATCTGCATTGGTTCTTTGTTAAACTCACCTTCTGCACCTGTTTCCTGACTCCCGGCATATACGTTACAGAATAACACCTCGACAATATGGAAGCAGCAGAAGATTCAACCCTCTTCCAGACGGTTAACGAACAAGGTAATCTACTCCATCAACACCACGACCAGCTGGCGAAACTGGGTACGGCCATGGAGGAGGTCCTCCGTGTTCTCCACCGCCTCGACACCACTAGCGAGGTTTTCCATTCCCCTATCAGAGGGCCTCCTACCACGGGTCGTCACAGTGAGCCAGCCCCCCAGCCTACCCAGCCGTCCGCCCAGGAGAAATATGACGGCACTCCATCGAAATGCCACGGCTTCCTACTCCAGTGCTCCCTCTATTTTGCCTTTCAGGCGGGAGCCCCGACCACCGAGAGGTCCAAGGTTGCCACGGTCATTTTCCTGCTGACCGGACGGGTGTTGGAGTGGGCTACGGCCATCTGGGAGAGAGGAGAGGAGGAGCTAGGTTCCTATGAGAGATTCATGGTTCTGTTCAGGGCGGTCTTCGACCATCCTACAGAGGGCAAAGAGGGAGGTGAGCGACTTTTCCAGCTCCAGCAGGGTGCCCAGACCGCTGTGGAGTATGCCCTCACCTTTTGGACTGTGGCAGCTTCCAGCGGCTGGAATGAGCCGGCTGTCACGACTTCCTCCGATGCTACCTCCTCTCTTTGTCACCGGCCTTCTAGCCACTGCCGCATCACATCTCATAATTCCATTTGTTTTGTCTTGTCTATTACACACACCTGGTCATATCCCCTCATTAGTACGTGTATAAGTGTTCCCTCTTTTTATTTTGTATTTTATTTAACCTTTATTTAACCAGGTAAGCCAGTTGAGAACAAGTTCTCATTTACAACTGCGACCTGGCCAAAATAAAGCAAAGCAGTGCGATTAAAAACAACAACAACACAGAGTTACATATGGGATAAACAAAACGTACAGTCAATAACACAATAGAAAATCTATATACAGTGTGTGCAAATGTAGTAAGTTATGGAGGTAGGGCAATAAATAGGCCATAGTGCAAAATTACAATTTAGTATTAACACTGGAGTGATAGATGTGCAGAATATAATGTGCAAATAGAGATACTGGGGTGCAAATGAACAAAATAAATAACAATATGGGGATGAGGTAGTTTGGTGGGCTAATTACAGATGGGCTGTGTACAGGTGCAGTGATCGGTAAGCTGCTCTGACAACTGATGCTTAAAGTTAGTGAAGGAGATAAGAGTCTCCAGCTTCAGAGATTTTTGCAGTTCGTTCCAGTGGAATGAATGAATGAATGGCGGCCAAAGGAGGTGTTGGCTTTGGGGATGACCATTTACATTTAAGTCATTTAGCAGACACTCTTATCCAGAGCGACTTACAGTTAGTGAGTGCATACATTTTCATACTGGTCCCCCGTGGGAATCAAACCCACAACCCTGGCGTTGCAAATACCATGCTCTACCAACTGAGCTACACGGGACTAACCAGTGAGATAGACCTGCTGGAGTGCATACTACGGGTGGGTGTTGCTATGGTGACCAATGAGCTAATATAAGGTGGGGATTTGCCTAGCAGTGATTTATAGATGACCTGGAGCCAGTGGGTTTGGCGACAAATATGTAGTGAGGGCCAGCCAATCAGAGCGTACAGGTCATAATGGTGGGTAGTATATGGGTCTTTGGTGACAAAACGGATGGCACTGTGATAGACTACATCCAATTTGCTGAGTAGAGTGTTGGAGGCTATTTTGTAAATGACATCGCCGAAGTCAAGGATCGGTAGGATAGACAGTTTTACGAGGGCATGTTTGGCAGCATGAGTGAAGGAGGCTTTGTTGCGAAATAGGAAGCTGATTCTAGATGTAACTTTGGATTGGAGATGCTTAATGTGAGTCTGGAAGGAGAGTTTACGGTCTAACCAGACACCTAGGTATTTGTAGTTGTCCACATATTCTAAGGCAGACCCACCGAGAGTAGTGATTCTAGTCGGGCGGGCGGGTGCAAGCAGCGTTCGATTGAAGAGCATGCATTTAGTTTTACTAGCGTTTAAGAGCAGTTGGAGGCTACGGAAGGAGTGTTGTATGGCATTGAAGCTCGTTTGGAGGTTTGTTAACACAGTGTCCAATGAAGGGCCCGATGTATACAAAATGGTGTCGTCTGCGTAGAGGTTGATCTGCGAGTCACCAGCAGCAAGAGCGACATCATTGATATACACGGAGAATAGAGTCGGCCCGAGAATTGAACCCTGTGGCACCCCCATTCGAGACTGCCAGAGGTCCAGACAACAGGTCCTCCGATTTGACACATTGAACTCTATCTGAGAAGTAGTTGGTGAACCAGGCGAGGCAGACATTTGAGAAACCAAGGCTATTTAGTCTGCCAGTAAGTATGTGGTGATTGACAGAGTCGAAAGCCTTGGCCATGTCGATGAAGACGTCTGCAAAGTACTGTTTTTTATCGATCGCAGTTATAATATAGTTTAGGACCTTGAGCGTGGCTGAGGTGCACCCATGACCAGCTTGGAAACCAGATTGCATAGAGGAGAAGGTACGGTGGGATTCTAAATGGTTGGTGATCTGTTTGTTAACTTGGCTTTCAAATACTTTCGAAAGGCAGGGCAGAAAGTATTCACCCCCCTTGGCATTTTTCCTATTTCGTTGTCTTATAACCTGGAATTAAAATAGTTTTTTGGGGGGTTTGTATCATTTGATTTACACAACATGTCTACCACCTTGAAGATGCAAAATATTTTTTATTGTGAAACAAACATGAAATAAGACAAAAAAACTGAAAACTTGAGCGTGCATAACTATTCACCCCCCCCAAAGTCAATACTTTGTAGAGCCATCTTTTGCAGCAATTACAGCTACAAGTCTCTTGGGGTATGTCTCTATAAGCTTGGCACATCTAGCCACTGGGATTTTTTCCCATTCTTCAAGGCAAAACTGCTCCAGCTCCTTCAAGTTGGATGGGTTCCGCTGGTGTACAGCAATCTTTAAGTCATACCACAGATTCTCAATTGGATTGAGAAGCCATTCCAAGATATTTAAATGTTTCCCCTTAAACCACTCTAGTGTTGCTTTAGCAGTATGCATAGGGTAATTGTCCTGCTGGAAGGTGAACCTCTGTCCCAGTCTCAAATCTCTGGATGACTGAAACAGGTTTCCCTCAAGAATTTCCGTGTATTTAGCACCATCCACCATTACTGTAATTCTGACCAGTTTCCCAGTCCCTACCGATGAAAAACATCCCCACAGCATGGTGCTGCCACCACCATGCTTCACTGTGGTGATGGTGTTCTCGGGGTGATGAGACGTGTTGGGTTTGCTCCAGACATAGCGTTTTCCGTGATGGCCAAAAAGCTCAATTTTAGTCTCATCAGACCAGAGTAGCTTCTTCCATTTGTTTGGGGAGTCTCCCACATGCCTTTTGGTGAACACAAAACGTGTTTGCTTATTTTTTTCATCAAGCAATGGTTTTTTTCTGGCCCCTCTTCCGTAAAGCCCAGCTCTGTGGAGTGTAAGGCTTAAAGTGGTCCTATGGACAGATACTACAATCTCCGCTGTGGAGCTTTGCAGCTCCTTCAGGGTTATCTTTGGTCTCTTTGTTGCCTCTCTGATTAATGCCCTCCTTGCCTGGTCCTTGTGTTTTGGTGGGCGGCCCTCTCATGGCAGGTTTGTTGTGGTGCCATATTCTTTCCATTTTATAATAATGGATTTAATGGTGCTCCGTGGGATGTTCAAAGTTTCAGATATTTTTTTTTACCCAACCCTGATCTGTACTTCTCCATAACTTTGTCCTTGACCTGTTTGGAGAGCTCCTTGGTCTTCATGGTGCCGCTTGCTTGGTGTTGCCCCTTGCTTAGTGGTGTTGCAGACTCTGGGGCCTTTCAGAACAGGTGTATATATACTGAGATCATGTGGCACTTACAGTTGAAGTTGTTTTTCAACCACTCCACACATTTCTTGTTAACTAACAAACTATAGTTTTGGCAAGTCGGTTAGGACATCTACTTTTTGCATGACACAAGTAATTTTTCCAACAATTGTTTACAGACAGATTATTTCACTTATAATTCACTGTATCACAATTCCAGTGGGTCAGAAGTTTACATACACTAAGTTGACTGTGCCTTTAAACAGCTTGGACAATTCCAGAAAATGATGTCATGGCTTTAGAAGCTTCTGATAGGCTAATTGACATCATTTGAGTCATTTGGAGGTGTACCTGTGGATGTATTTCAAGGCCTACCTTCAAACTCAGTGCCTATTTGCTTCACATCATGGGAAAATTTAAAAAAATCAGCCGACCTCAGAAAAAAGATTGTAGACCTCCACAAGTCTGGTTCATCCTTGGGAGCAATTTCCAAACGCCTGAAGGTACCACGTTCATCTGTACAAACAATAGTATGCAAGTATAAACACCATGGGACCACGCAGCCGTCATACCGCTCAGGTAGGAGACGCGTTCTGTCTCCTAGAGATGAACGTACTTTGGTGCGAAAAGTGCAAATCAATCCCAGAACAACAGCAAAGGACCTTGTGAAGATGCTGGAGGAAACAGGTACAAAAGTATCTATATCCACAGTAAAACGAGTCCTATATCGACATGACCTAAAAGGCCGCTCAGCAAGGAAGAAGCCACTGCTCCAAAACCGCCATAAAAACGCCACACTACGGTTTGCAACTGCACATGGGAACAAAGAAGGTACTTTTTGGAGAAATGTCCTCTGGTCTGATGAAACAAAAATATAACTGTTTGGCCATAATGACCATCGTTATGTTTGGAGGAAAAAGGGAGTGCTTGCAAGCCGAAGAACACCATCCCAACCGTGAAGCATGGGGGTGGCAGCATCATTTACATTTACATTTACGTCATTTAGCAGACGCTCTTACCCAGAGCGACTTACAAGTTGGTGCATTCACCCTATAGCCAGTGGGATATCCACTTTACAATTATTATTATTTTTTTTATTTTTTTAGGGGGGGGGTAGAAGGATTACTTTATCCTATCCCAGGTATTCCTTAAAGAGGTGGGGTTTCAAATGTCTCCGGAAGGTGGTGAGTGACTCCGCTGTCCTGGCGTCGTGAGGGAGCTTGTTCCACCATTGGGGTGCCAGAGCAGCGAACAGTTTTGACTGGGCTGAGCGGGAACTATGCTTCCGCAGAGGAAGGGGAGCCAGCAGGCCAGAGGTGGATGAACGCAATGCCCTCGTTTGGGTGTAGGGACTGATCAGAGCCTGAAGGTACAGAGGTGCCGTTCCCCTCACAGCTCCATAGGCAAGCACCATGATCTTGTAACAGATGCGAGCTTCAACTGGAAGCCAGTGGAGTGTGCGGAGGAGCGGGGTGATGTGAGAGAACTTGGGAAGGTTGAACACCAGACGGGCTGCGGCATTCTGGATGAGTTGTAGGGGTTTAATGGCACAGGCAGGGAGCCCAGCCAACAGCGAGTTGCAGTAATCCAGACGGGAGATGACAAGTGCCTGGATTAGGACCTGTGCCGCTTCCTGTGTAAGGCAGGGTCGTACTCTCCAAATGTTGTAGAGCATGAACCTGCAGGATCGGGTCACCGCCTTGATGTTAGCGGAGAACGACAGGGTGTTGTCCAGGGTCACGCCAAGGCTCTTCGCACTCTGGGAGGAGGACACAACGGAGTTGTCAACCGTGATGGCGAGATCATGGAACGGGCAGTCCTTCCCCGGGAGGAAGAGCAGCTCCATCTTGCCAAGGTTCAGCTTGAGGTGGTGATCTGTCATCCATACTGATATGTCTGCCAGACATGCAGAGATGCGATTCGCCACCTGGTTATCAGAAGGGGGAAAGGAGAAGATTAGTTGTGTATCGTCAGCGTAGCAATGATAGGAGAGGCCATGTGAGGATATGACAGAGCCAAGTGACTTGGTGTATAGGGAGAATAGGAGAGGGCCTAGAACTGAGCCCTGGGGGACACCAGTGGTGAGAGCACGTGGTGCGGAGACAGCTTCTCGCCACGCCACTTGGTAGGAGCGACCGGTCAGGTAGGACGCAATCCAGGAGTGAGCCGCGCCGGAGATGCCCAGCTCGGAGAGGGTGGAGAGGAGGATCTGATGGTTCACAGTATCAAAGGCAGCAGACAGGTCTAGAAGGACAAGAGCAGAGGAGAGAGAGTTAGCTTTAGCAGTGCGGAGAGCCTCCGTGACACAGAGAAGAGCAGTCTCAGTTGAATGACCAGTCCTGAAACCTGACTGGTTTGGATCAAGAAGGTCATTCTGAGAGATATAGCAAGAGAGTTGGCTAAAGACGGCACGCTCAATAGTTTTGGAAAGAAAAGAAAGAAGGGATACTGGTCTGTAGTTGTTGACATCAGTGGGATCGAGTGTTGGTTTTTTGAGAAGGGGTGCAACTCTCGCTCTCTTGAAGACGGAAGGGACATAGCCAGCGGTCAAGGATGAGTTGATCAGCGAGGTGAGGTAGGGGAGAAGGTCACCGGAGATGGTCTGGAGAAGAGAGGAGGGGATGGGGTCAAGCGGGCAGGTTGTTGGGCGGCCTGCAGTCACAAGTCGCAAGATTTTATCTGGAGAGAGAGGGGAGAAAGAAGTCAAAGCATAGGGTAGGGCAGTGTGAGCAGGACCAGCAGTGTCATTAGACTTAACAAACGAAGATCGGATGTCGTCAACCTTCTTTTCAAAGTGGTTGACGAAGTCATCCACAGAGAGAGAGGGGGGGGGGATTCAGCAGGGAGGAGAATGTGGCAAAGAGCTTCCTAGGGTTAGAGGCAGATGCTTGGAATTTAGAGTGGTAGAAAGTGGCCTTAGCAGCAGAAACAGATGAAGAAAATGTAGAGAGGAGGGAGTGAAAAGATGCCAGGTCGGCAGGGAGTTTAGTTTTCTTCCATTTCCATCATGCTGTGGGGGTGCTTTGCTGCAGGAGGGACTGGTGCACTTCACAAAATAGATGGCATCATGAGGAAGGAAAATTATGTGGCTATATTGAAGCAACATCTCAAGACATCAGTCAGGAAGTTAAAGCTTGGTCGCAAATGGGTCTTCCAAATGGACAATGACACCAAGCATACTTCCAAAGTTGTGGCAAAATGGCTTAAGGACAACAAAGTTAAGGTGCTGGAGTGTGTCACGCCCTGGCTCTAGGGACTCTTTTATGTTGAGCCAGGGTGTGTAGAGTCTATGTTTTGTGCTCTTTGTTTTCCATTCTAGGTCTTGTATTTCTATGTTGGCCAGAGTGGTTCCCAATCAGAGGCAACAAGTGTCAGCTGTTGCTGGTTGTCTCTGATTGGGAACCATATTTAAACAGTCTGTTTTCCCTCAGTGTTTGTGGGATCTTATTCCGTGTTTCCTGTGTAGGTTTGTGTTCGCAATTTTGGACGTCACGTATCGTTTTTGTTGTTTTGTTTGTGTAAACATTTAAATAAATATAAGTATGTTTGCATTCAATGCTGCGCATTGGTCCTCTGTTCCCGACGTTCGTGACAGAAGATCCCACCAAAACTGGACCAAGCAGCGTGTCCAGGAGCCATCGCCAGGGGAATCGCTAGCAGATCTCCGTGGCAACCTCGACTGGGTCAAGCCTAGTGAAGAGCAGAGAGGGTGGACTTGGAAACAGTGGAGGAAGAGTCTCGACTGGGTCAAGCCAAATGAAGAGCAGAATGGCTGGAGTTGGAAGCAGAAGAGCGAGAGTTGGGCGAGAACTATAGAGGCCTGGCCCACGGGGAGGAGAGACCCCCAGAAATTTTTTAGGGGGGGGCTCACGCCGTGGACGACGGGGCAGCAGGAGGCCGCGATGGAGCGGTCCAGCGGGTGTGCAGAGGAGGCCGCCAGGTTAAGGCTCTGTAATAAAAGCTGAAATAAATAATTCTCTCTACTATTATTCTGACATTTCACATTCTTAAAATAAAGTGGTGATCCAACCTGACCTAAGACAGGAAATTGTTACTAGGATTAAATGTCAGGAATTGTGAAAAACTGAGTTTACATGTATTTGGCTAAGGTGTATGTAAACTTCCGACTTCAACTGTAGATTGCACACAGGTGGACTTTATTTAACTAATTATGTGACTTCTGAAGGTAATTGGTTGCACCAGATCTTATTTATGGGCTTCATAGCAAAGGGGTTGAATACATATGCATGCACCACTTTTCCGTTATTTATTTTTTAGAATGTTATGAAACAAGTCCTTTTTTTAATTTCATTTCACCAATTTGGACTATTTTGTGTATGTCCATTACATGAAATCCAAATAACAATCTATTTAAATTACAGGTTGTAATGCAACAAAATAGGAAAAACGCCATGGTGGATGAATACTTTTGCCAGGCACTGTAGGTCTGTAACAGTTTGGATCTAGAGTGTCACCCCCTTTGAAGAGCGGCAGCTTTCCAATCTCTTGGGACCTCAGATGATACGAAAGAGAGGTTGAAAAGGCTAGTAATAGGGGTTGCGACAATTTCGGCGGCTAATTTTAGAAAGAAAGGGTCCAGATTGTCTAGCACAGCTGATTTGTAGGGGTCCAGATTTTGCAGCACTTTCAGAACACCAGCTGTCTGAATTTGGGTGAAGGAGAAGCGGGGGGGGGGGGGGGGGGGGGTTAGGGTGGCATGGGCAAGTTGCAGCGGAGAGTGCAGAGCTGGTGGCCGGGGTAGGAGTAGCCAGGTGGAAAGCATGGCCAGCCGTAGCAAAATGCTTGTTGAAATTCTCGATTATCGTAGATGGAGAATAAGAGCACCTCCTCCCAGCTGCCTCAGTGCAGTGGGCAGCTGGGAGGAGGTGCTCTTATTCTCCATTGACTTTACAGTGTCTCAAAACCTTTTGGAGTTAGTGCTACAGGATGCAAATTTCTGTTTGAAAAAGCTAGCCTTTTCTTTCCTAACTGATTGTGTATATTGGTTCCTGACTTGAAAAGTAGCATATCGCGGGGCTGTTCGATGCTAATGCAGTACGCCACAGGATGTTTTTGTGCTGGTCAAGGGCAGTCAAGTCTGGGGTGAACCAGGGGCTATATCTGTTCTTAGTTCAGAATTTTTTGAATGGGGCATGCTTATTTAAGATTGAGAGGAAAGCACTTTTAAAGAACAACCAGGCATCCTCTACTGACGGAATTAGGTCAATATCCATCCAGGATACCCGGGCCAGGTCAATTAGAAAGGCCTGCTCGCTAAAGTGTTTTAGGGAGCGTTTGACAGTGATGAGGGGTTGATATTATGTTTTTATAGTGTTATGGGAAACCAGGTTAGAGTTAGTAGATAAGTGACTTGGTGCCACAGAGTCTTCATTCCTTATGTCAAAGGAGATGACTGATGTTGATGGATAGGATATACTGACTTGGGGTAAAGGGTAATAACATTAAAGAAGGGAGTGCCCATTGAGGGTTACCAGATGTTCGTGAAGAAACTTGTAACAGATGGTATATAAGGGAGAGTGGCTCTTTGTTCAAGTCAGTTCGGAATAGCAAGAGGCAAAGTTCTGTCTTTGGTATATCGAACTCGGTACTGACTAATTAAACATTTGCATTAACTTTCTACAAAGTGTCTAAGTATATCCTTACATCCTTAATTACTTGATACCTGAGAAACTCATCATAACAGGGGTGGTCGTTTGACCGCGGATCCATTACAGACGCAGGCAATGAGGCAGTGATCGCTGAGATCCTGGTTGAAGACAGCGGAGGTGTATTTAGAGGGTAAATTAGTCAGGATGATATCTATGACAGTGCCCATGTTTACGGATTTAGGGTTGTACCCTTGTCCTTGTAGGTGACTGTTTAATGTGAGGAGAGAGTAGCTCGGTTGAGCTACAGTGGGGAGAACAAGTATTTGATACACTGACGATTTTGCAGGTTTTCCTACTTACAAAGCATGTAGAGGTGTGTAATTTCTATCATAGGTACACTTCAACTGTGAGAGACGGAATCTAAAACAAAAATCCAGAAAATCACATTGTATGATTTTTAAGTAATTAATTTGCATTAATTGCAGACCTCTACATGCTTTGTAAGTAGGAAAACCTGCAAAATCGGCAGTGTATCAAATACTTGTTCTCCCCACTGTACGTGTATTTTGTGTTGCTAGGGTATATTTTCCCTGTGTGCTTGTTTAGTTCCAGTGTGCCTGTTTTGAGCACTGGACTGTTTGGCTCTATCCTGCATAACTCTGTATTCCGGAATAAACTCTGTATTCTGTGATTTACCCTCCTGCGCCTGACTCCTTCAAATCACCCATCACAGAATCACCCACCAACTATGGAGTCAGCGGGAGAGGAGCGCATGCCTGGAGTCGTGGCTCGGGTCCAGGAGGATTTGACGATGCTAGCCAGCTTGGGAGAAGCGATGGATCGGGTTCTCCAGGTCGTCCAACGCCTGGAGAGGAGAGGACCCAATCTGTCGAGACCAGCTGGGCGACCGGATCCAGCCACCCACACCACAGCACCCAGAGGGATCCATATATCCTGACCAAGGGATTTCGACGGGACAGCTGCTCTCTGCCAAGGATTCCTCCTCCACCTGGAGCTCTATTATTCCAGCATCAGCCCGGCCCCATCGGAGCGGGAAAAGGTGTCCGCCCTCGTCTCCTGCCTCTCGAGGAAAGCCCTGGAGTGGGCCAACGCGGTCTGGAATGAAGGAGGAGCCACGTTGGACAACTACGGGTAGTTCGCTCGCCTCTTTTGGGCTATCTTCGATCACCCGCCCTAGGGTCGAGAGGCGGACGAGTGGCTGGTCCACCTGAGGCAGGGGACGAGGACCGCACAGGACTACGCCCTGGAGTTCCGGACTCTAGCAGCTGGGTCCGGGTGGAACGAGCGTGCCCTCATCGACCACTTCCGGTGCCATCTGCAGGAGGACGTCCGAAGGGAGCTAGCCTGCCGGGACACCATGTTGTCCTTCACTCAACTGGTGTACATGGCCATCCGCTTGGACAACCTGCTGGCGGCCAGAGGCCGTCCTGGAGGGGGTCTGCCCTTTCCAACCCCGCCCGACTCGGATCAAGAGCTGATGGAGCTGGGTGGAGCGGCGATCCGATAGAGCGGAGGACGACAGCGCCAGTATCACTCTGGTGGCACGAGAGGACATTTCACTGCACAATGTCTTCAGTGTTCTTTTGGGTCTGGAGGCGGCTGGCAGGGCACTCTCGCGTCACCCCAGGTATCGAACACCCACACTCGTTCAGAGCCCTCTGCTGCACACTGTACCCTACCCATCTAATTTCCTGATCACATGGTAGTTCCCCAGCGTAAGGCACTAGTCGATTCAGGCGCAGCTGGGAACTTTATGTACAGGGCATTCTCACACAGTCGAGGCATTTCATTGGTTTCCCTATCCATTCCACTCCCAGAGCACTTGACAGTCGACCATTAGGGTCCAGGTTTGTTAGGGAAGTTACAGCACCAGTCAATATGGTTACCCATGAGACTCATCGCGAGCAAGTCACTTTCATTATTATTGAGTCTCCTGCTTTCCCTGTTGTATTAGGTATTCCTTGGTTAGCACTCCACAACCCTATCTTCTCATGGCCGCAGAGGGTTCTCACGGGGTGGTCGCGAGAGTGTCAGGGTATGTGTCTCTATGTTTCCGTTGGTGCAACCACGGTGGAAGGTCAGACAGTACCTCCACCTTGCGTATTCCCCCTGAATACCTCGATTTGGCGCACGCGTTTTCCAAAACGCAGGCGACCAAGTTACCACCTCGGTGGATTGCACGATAAACCTCCAGATAGACACTGTGCCTCCCAGGAGGTCACAGGCTGAAACGGAGGCTATGGAGACATACGTCACCGAGTCCCTGCTCCAGGGGTTTATTCGTCCCTCCACATCGCCCGCCTCCTCGAGTTTCTTTTTTGTGAAGAAGAAAGACGACGGTCTGCGCCCTTGCATTGATTATCGATCACTGAACAAGGAGACAATAAGATTTAGTTATCCTCTCCCCCTCATTCCTTCGGTGATCGAGTCAATGCATGGGGGCGCGCTTCTTACCAAACTAGATCTCCGGAGTGCGTACAACCTGGTGCATGTCTGAGAGGGGGACGAGTGGAAGAAAGCATTCAGCACAACCACAGGGCATTATGAATACCAGGTGATGCCTTACGGTTTGATGAATGCTCCATCCGTCTTCCAGTCCTTTGTGAACGAGGTGTTCCGGGACATGCTTGGTCGCGGTGTAGTGGTCTACATCAATGACATTCCGGTGTATTCCGCTACTCGTGCCGAGCATGTGTCCCTGGTTCGCAAAGTGCTGGCCCGACTGTTGGAAAATGACCTTTATGCCAAGGCAGAAAAGTGTCTGTTTTTCCAACAGTCCGTCTCCTTTCTCGGATACCGCATTACCACCTCAGGTGTGGAGATGGAGGGAGAACACATTTCAGCCGTGCGTAATTGGCCGACTCCAACCACGGTAAAGGAGGTGCAGCGCTTTATTGGCTTTGCCAACTACTATGGGAGGTTTATCCGGGGCTTTGACAAGATCGCAGCTCCCATCACATCTCTGTTGAACGGTGGGCCGTCCCGGCTCCACTGGTCTGCTGACGCTGACAGGGCATTCAGTAACCTGAGGGGTCTGTTCACCTCAGCCCTGGTACTGGCCCACCAAGATCCATCACTACCATTCGTAGTGGAGGTAGATGCGTCTAAGGTAGAGATAGGACAGCACCTATCTCAACGCTCGGGCACGCCACACAAGCTCCTCCCCTGTGCCTTCTTCTCCAAAAAGCTCAGCCCGGCGGAGCAGAACTACGACGTTGGGGAGCTGTTGGCTGTTGTCCGAGCCCTGACCATGTGGAGGCACTGGCTCGAAGGGGCGAAACACCCTTTCCTCGTCTGGACGGACCACCGTAACCTGGAGTACATCCAGGCAGTGAAGAGGCTGAACCCTCACCAGGCCAGGTGGGCCCTATCCTTCACCCGGTTTTGATTTCACTCTATCATACATCCTGGGTACGAAGAACATGAAGGCAGACGTACTGTCACGGCTGTATGACACAGAAGAGAGGCCCAGAGACAACACCCCCATACTCCTGGCCTCCTGCATTATGGCGCCGGTAGTATGGGCGATGGACGCGGATATAGAGCAGGCATTACGCACAGAGCCATCTCCACCTCAGTGTCCAACTGGGCTGCAGTACGTGCCTGCTCTTGTCCGTGACCGTCTGATCTACTGGGCACACACTTCCCCCTCCTCTGGTCACCCAGGTGTCGGTTTGTACAGTAAGCTGCCTGACCGGAAAGTACTTGTGGCCTACCTTGGCTAAGGACGTGAGGGTGTATGTCTCGTCCTGCTCGGTGTGCGCCCAGAGTAAGGCACCTAGGCACCACCCAGCGGGTAAGTTACAGCCTTTACCAGTTCCACAACGGCCATGGTCTCACCTAAGTATTGATTTCCTGTCTGATCTTCCCCTCTCTCAAGGTAACACCACCATCCTGGTCATTGTGAACCGCATTTCCAAGGCCTGCCCCCTCCTTCCTCTGCCCAGTCTCCCCATGGCCCTGCAGACTGCGGAGGCCCTGTTTACACACGTCTTCCAGCACTACGGGGTACGAGGGGACATAATGTCTGACCAGGGTCCCCAGTTCACATCCAAGGTCTGGAAGGCGTTCATGGAACATCTGGGGTCTCGGTCAGTCTGATCTCTGGTTTCCACCCCGAGTCTAATGGGCAAGTGGAACGGGTAAATCAGGATGTGGGTAGGTTCCTGCGGTCCTACTGGGGGAGTGGTCGGTGTTCTTGCCATATGCCCAGAACTCTCTCCGTCACTCCTCCACTAACCTAACACCATTCCAATGTGTTTTAGGTTACCAACCGATTCTGGCACCGTGGCCAGACCGAGGCTCCGGTGGTGGATGACTGGTTTCGGCATGCGGAGGAGACGTGGAACGCTGCTCACGTCCACCTCCAACGCGCCGTGCGTCGTCAGAATGCCACTGCAGTGAGGCCCCGGTCTTCGTACCGGGTGATCGGGTCTGGCTCTCGACCCAGAATCTGCCCCTCCGCCTGCCCTGCCGGAAGCTGAGCCTGCGGTTTGTGGGGCCATTCAATGTCCTGAGGAGGATCAACGAGGTTACTTATAAGTTATTATTTCCCCATGATTATCATTTTAACCCCTCGTTTCATGTGTCTCTCCTCAGGCCGGTGGTGGCTGGTCTGCTCCAGAAGTCTGAGGTTCGGGAGGTCCCTCCGCCTCCTCTGGACATCAAGGTGGGCCCTGGCGTACTCCGTCCGTTCCATCCTGGATTCGAGGCGTCGGGTGGGGGGCCTTTAGTACCTCGTGGAGTGGGAGTGGTACGGTCCGGAGGAACGGTGCTGGGTCCCGGTGAGGGATATCCTCGATCCCTCCCTGTTGCGGGATTTCCACCGTTGCCATCCGGCTCGCCTTGCTCCGCATCCTCCTGGCCGTCCCCGAGGTGGGTGTCGGCGCGCTGCTGGAGCTGTGCGTGTATAAGTGTTCCCTCTGCCCCCTTGTCCTTGTGGGTGATTGTTTAATGTGAGGAGAGAGTAGCTCGGTTGAGCTACGTGTATTTTGTATTTACATTTACATTTTAGTCATTTAGCAGACACTCTTATCCAGAGCGACTTACTGTTAGTGAGTGCATACATTTTCATACTGGCCCCCCGTGGGAAACGAACCCACGACCCTGGCGTTGCAAGCGCCATGCTCTACCAACTGAGCAACAGGGGACTGTAGCCAGGGTATATTTTCCCTGTGTGCTCGTTTTGTTCCAGTGCGCCTGTTTTGCGCACTGGACTGTTTGACGCTATCCTTCGTAACTCTGTATTCCGGAATAAAGTCTGTATTCTGTGATTTACGCTCCTGCGCCTGACTCCTTCAAATCACCCATCACACCGACGCTCCGCGCTCTAATCCGCAGTGGACTGCGCGAGGAGGTCCAGACGGAGTTGGCATGTCAGGATAACAATATTTCCTTGAACGCTCTCTTCTCGATGGCCATCCGTCTGGATAACCTTCTGCGGGAGCGCCGGTGTCCACTCCACGGCACTCACCTCCCTCCTTTGGCTGTGCTGAGGCAGAGCCTGAACCCATGGAGGTAGGGGCCACACCGCTCTGCGGCAGAGCGGCGTCGCCGGAGACAGCAGAGGCTCTGTCCCTATTGCGGCCAGGAGGGGCACCAGCTTCAGTGGTGTCTGGTGCGCCCTAACCCTGGGTCCACCAGAGCAGATGGGCGGCCCCATCTCCCAGGGTAGGCGTGAGTATCCAATTTTCATTGTTTTCCGCCAAACCCTTTACGGCTCCTATTTCACTGGCTGGCTGACACCTGCCCTCCGACGCGCATCTATGTTCCCACAGGGGTGAGAAATCGGCTGTTGGCGTGGTCACACACATCCCTCGCCACTGGACACCCAGGTATCACCCACACCATCCAATCCCTCTCCGAAAAGTACTGGTGGCCCACTTTGGCGCAGGACTTCACCCACTATGTCAACTCATGCTCCATATGTACTCAATCCAAATCACCCCGGCACGCTCCAGCATGGAAACTACTTCCCCTTCCTTTGCCTTAGCGGCCCTGGTCACATTTGTCCATAGACTTTGTAACTGATTTCCCCCTTTATGATGGTTGTACCACTGTTATGGTTATTATTGACAGATTCTCTAAATCCTTTTTTATCCCTCTCTGGTCTACCCACCGCTCTCCAGGTTGCTGGGGCACTATTCCAGCAGGTCTTCCGGTACTATGGCCTTCTGGAGGACATTGTTTCCGACCATGGTCCCCAGTTCACATTGCAGGTCTAGAAAGCCTTTATGGAGAAGCTTGGGGTCACGGTCAGCCTCACATCCGGGTACCGGCCTCAGTCCAATGGGCAGGTGGAAAGGACCAACCAGGAGCTGGGGAGGTCCCTAAGGAGTCACTGCCAGGACCGGCAAGGTGAGTGGGCCCGGTTCCTTCCCTGGGTGGAATACGTCCAGAACTCACTTTGACACTCCTCCTCTGGGCTGACTCCCTTCCAGTGCATCCTGGGATATCAGCCGGCCCCGGCTCCATGGACTCCGAGCCAGACCGAGACCCCTGCAGTGGATGAGTGGTTCCGGCGAGCAGAGGAGGTGTGGAAGGCAGCCCACGAGAGGCTTCAGCGCGCTGTCCGCCGTCAGAAGGATCAGGTGGACCGCAACCGCAGTGAAAATCCAGAGTTCCATCCTGTTGATTGTGTCTGGCTCTCCACCAGGAACCTCCCGCTCCGCCTGCCCTGCCGGAGTCCCCGGTTTGTGGGGCCCTTCAAGGTCCTCCGGAGGGTCAATGAGGTAACCTATCATCTCAAACTCCCCACCGGATCTCACCGTTCCTTCATGTTTTCCACCTCAGGCTTGCAGTTCCAGGTCCCCTGGCTGATGCCGTTCTGTCATGCCTGCTCCCTCCCTCCAGGGCTCGACGTCGCCGGTCTACTAACCACCGGCCCTAGCTTCATTATTACGCACACCTGTTCCCCATCATTACGCACACCTGGTCGTCATTCCCTCCTTGATTACTCCCCCTTTATTTAGCCCTCAGTTGTCTTCAGTCACTAGGTGTTATTGCTTTCTCTCATGTTCAGTATGCTCCTCATGTTTGTTCATTTGCATCGGTTCTTTATTAAACTCACCTTTTGCACCTGTTTCCTGACTTCCAGCGTATACGTTACACCCGATTCATAGAAATCATGTCAAATTATTTAAAATTCATGTTAACTCCTCCTACAGAAACAAATCCATCACGTTAGCTACCTAAATGTGAAGTAAAATCAAGATGATTTGCGAGTTTTCATCAGGATTGGTGTCATATTGGCTTAGATATGGTGGTAGGGAGATTTGAATTTAACATTGAGCTTCAATCAATACCTATATATCGCCCCCACAATAATTTGAATCATCGATTGTTTTATGTTTCCAGAGGATGTTACAATACGTAGCCTACGGTACAGCCAATAAGTCTCCGGATAACGGTCACTGTTTGTTGCATTTGGGGCTGTGTGATTGCCATCCACTAGCCAGCCCTGGGCTTGATCAGCAGCCAAGGTCGCCATGGATACAGCAGATCAGGAGACCTCACTGCAGAGAGGCGACACAGCTCACTGCCTTTGTGCATGAGGGATGGAGGAACTATCCTTTTCTGCCACCTACTGGTCCATATGGTGTAAATACTGAGATGAATTGGCCAACCAATGATGATGTCATAAATATAGGCAGAAGTCAGCTGTTTTTTCTACCATTCTTTTATTTTGTATAGATGCATTGTTCGTTAGAAAAATAAAGACAACAAATAAGCCCTTTTTAGAGTAACGTTTATTGACAAATTCATAATAACCAAGCTTGTATTGCCTGATTTGATGTAATATCAGAATTGGACATCATCAAACTTGCTAAACCACAGCTGCACACATGGACACTGGCCACGCCAATATCAGGACCCCTAGTGAAAAATAGTTATAAGGTCAGAACTTGTACTACCAAACATCACCACACAGTGCTGCTGCTTTCCTCCTGTTTAAAACAGATGTCAAATCCAGCTGTTACTATGGTCAATCCTTATCAGCAGCTGGGAGGGAGGGAGAGAGAGAGCTGTGTCTGCCTGTATATAACTTTTTCTAGAACTGATAACTTCATTTCATTTTTATGGAAAGATACAGAATAACGTCTAGATGAATGTGCTCACATAGAATAGGACCTAGTTTTCTACTACAGAACACATAACACATATACATAAATCAGTTCAGTTCCTACTGTATTGTGTCTCCTATTCTCCATTTTAACTCCTACTCATAACAGATGGTGACTGGGTCATGTCACGCAAATTCCACTTGAATCCGGGAGTCAACCCCCTCCATCCATCCACATGTACTTCATGCCCCCTCTAAAATAATGGGTGGATGACGCCCTTGGGTTCCCTTATAGTGTATTTACTATGGAATAATATTTAGGAATGTTAGTTTGCTTGGTGGCAGATTAGCACAGCTTCTAACTGGGCTAATGGAATCTCTACGTTGATCAGCAGCAGTCACTGTGGGTCATTTCCGTATGAGGGAAGACAAGGCAAGTCAGGCAACATAGCAACAAGCGAAGAGGGCGCTGTAACTTACATAAGCTGTCCGCCAGAGGTCACGTTCCCCCAAGTAATTCCCACGCGCCTTCCAGCCCCACACACACTGATGAGAGGGCGCTGCGCAGCCGATCAGCAAAACCTAAAACCTCAGTACCTCGGTGACAAAATAAGCGGGTTTTGGTGGCGAGAGCTGCTGGCTGTATTATTCAACAATTAAGGACGCGGGTGCCTTTTCGACTTGGTTAATGAGAGATATTTCGACAATATCAGACGCCGGATACCGCAGCCGAGGAATTGTTTGATACATTTAGGAAATTTTGAATCATTATTTGAGCTGCCTGAAAGCAGAATAATTCGGATATTATGGTACCAGCCCTGTGGCGGCCATAGAGCTAGAGCAGGTAAGGGATTTTCCACCTGGAATTAACAATCAATGTCCACAGACACGTTAGCCTACATATCAGATGAAATATGTGTGTTTTGTTGCTTGGTGTGTTTCGTGAGCAGTGAAGTTGGCAGCTCGTGTCTACTTGCAGTAAGATATCGACTGCGTTATATTGCTGCCTGAGCAGTGACGCTGTTCAGTGGCCGACGAGGCACAGTAGGCTACAGCCTACGACTATTTCATACAATTCTAGTTATCTGAGAGAAATTATAATAAATACCCTAGGCCTAGATTGTGGGCAACAGAAAAACATAATTATTCAGATTGTAGGCCAACCTTCATGTGGTTACAATGTTATAAACCTCAGCCATGCTATGGCTACAATAGTCAGTGTGACAAGTTAGATGGGCGCTACAGTGTAATAAACCACGCAGGGGTTGCACCAGAAATCTATCTGCTGTGGCATTGTTTTGAAGTCTATCTGCTGTGGCATTGTTTTGAAGTCAAAGCTGTCAAGTTGGTATGTGGTTGTATGCATCTGGCCATGTCATCAAATAGCCACCAAACAGTGATACCAAGCAACTGCAGGTATTCTAGGTTGCTGAGCTAATGGTGGATATGTATAGGAGGGCTGTTGGAGTTTTGACTGAGCAGGGGTGTATTCATTCCGCCAAACAGTTGCAAACATTTTGCAACTAAAGCGGGAGTTTCTATTAGACAAATTCAGTTAGGTCCCTCCCTGCTTCGTTCTGTTTGCTTCCGTTCAAGAAACGTTTTGCATCACAGTAGGCAGAATGAATACACGGCATGGCACATTTGTGACAAGCTAGTGCACGTTTTACTGTAGGCATATAATAAGCAATTGTAAAAACGTGGCTTAATTATAAACAATTTGCAGACAATTTTCCAAGTTGACATCAAGTTGTCATAAGCATTCTGTAAATTACAGAGAAGGAAAGAGAAAGAAAGGTTGTCAATTTATCCTCACACTTCCCCACACACCTTTAGAATGTTCTCTCTGTACTAATGAAAACATGCACTGATAGTCTGGCCTGCTATGGTTGTCTCAGATCTATAGCCTTATGTGCTGCCTGATCCCGTGAGGCTAAGCTATAGGACTATACACTGCAGATGTATTTGTAATAAACTTTCTGGAGGCTGCTGTTATCCTTTATATCGATGTGACCTTTGGAATATGGGATCCAGATGCCCCAACCCAGAACACTCTCTCACTCTCTCTTTCACCACTTCTCTCTCTTTATCTTCTCTCTTTCTCCTCTTCCCTCTATCTCTTCTTGCTATCTCTCGCTCTTTCTCTCTCTCTCTCTCTCTCTCTCTCTCTCTCTCTCTCTCTCTCTCTCTCTCTCTCTCTCTCTCTCTCTCTCTCCCCCCCCCCCCCCCCCAAACTGCAGCTGCTGTAACTCCCAGCTCTGTAACAACTGACATAGGATCAGTTCTCCCAACACCAGTCCAAAGTTAATCAGATGTTTTCATACATCAATGCCTGTTTTTATCAAGCGTCTCCTCCCACTCCATAAATAATCCCTCTCCTATCCTCTGTTGGCTTTCTGTAGTGCAGGCTTATACACTGAGTGTATGAAAAACATTAGGAACACCTGCTCTTTCCATGACATAGACTGACCAGGTGAATCCAGGTGAAAGCTATGATCCCTTATTGATGTCACTTCTTAAATCCACTTCAATCAGTGTAGATGAATGGGATTTATTTGATTTGATTAGGATGTCTTTTAGTCCTCATTTGGACAAATCTTCCAAGAGTCCTTAAACATTAAAATACAATTCATAATACAATCACATTTTCACATATAACACACTGTTACAAACAACAGACATAATACACTGACATATTGACCAGATAAATACTCTGACAGTCTGAAAATATCATCTACCATAGTCCTGCACAAACTTCAAATGTAGTATATTTAAGTGGTTCTAAAGTATTGTTTGAATGTATATATTGAAGGAGAGGAAACAGGTTAAAGAAGGATTTTTAAGCCTTGAGACAATTGAGACATGTATTGTGGATGTGTGCCATTCAGAGGGTGAATGGGCAAGACAAAATATTTAAGTGCCTTTGAACGGGGTATGGTAGTAGGTGCCAGAGGCACCAGTTTGAGTGTGTCAAGAACTGCAACCCTGTTTTTTTTTATTAACGCTCAACAGTTTCCTGTGTGTATCAAGAACGGTCCACCACCCAAAGGACATCCAGCCAACTTGACACAACTGTGGGAAGCATTAGTCAACATGGGCCAGCATCCCTGTGGAATGCTTTCGACACCTTGTAGAGTCCATGCCCGAACAAATTGAGGCTGTTCTGAGGGCAAAATGGGGTGCAACTCAATATTTGGAAGGTGTTCCTAATGTTTTGTACACTCAGTGTATAAGGTCCTATATTAGGTCCTACAGGGCAGCACTGTAGTGGTCTAGTAGTCTACCCTACACAGCCTGACGAACTGGTCTGACAGCTAATCCTAATGGATGTTTTTTATTTTAACTTTATTTTAACTAGGCAAGTCAGTTAAGAACAAATTCTTATTTGCAGTGACGGCCTACCCAGGCCAAACCCAGACGACGCTGGGCCAAATTGTGCGCCTCCCTATGGGACTCCCAATCACGGCCGGATTGTGATACAGTCTGGAATCGAACCAGGGTCTGTAGTGATGCCTCTAGCACTGAGATGCAGTGTCAACAACATTACAGCAAAGTTTTGCTAATGTTAGATCCTAACCTTTGTTTAGTGGAAGGGGCTATAGCCCAAGGTGATCTTCCATCAGTGATAATGATGTCAGTCAACCACACTGTACACCACATAGGCTTTATACCAGAGGATTGACCAGTGGAGTAACCTGCTGTATGTAATTACCCTGTAACAAACTACTAATTGTCTTAGCATTGAGGCTCTCATATTGTTGATTTATATTGAAAACAGGTAGGCTATAAGTAATAGTAGTTAACCTGCCTCGACTAATGCTGATGTAATGTGAAGTGTTGCCATGGTTTCTGTCAGCAGCTAACTCCTCCTACTGTAGACTTGAATACAGTATAGAGAGAAGTGCTGACTAATTCTCTGCCTGAATGAGTTTGTATTGACATTGACTGTATCCAATCCACTGTATGGATACATGCGGACGCACACACACATATCTGTGGGTATGCATGTGTATGGAATAGAGTGAGAGAGCTGCCATGAGATTCATTCTGGTGGGAGAGGAGGAGGAGGAGGGAGGTAGAGGAAGGATGTGAGGGATGAGGGAGGGAGGTGTGGTGCTGGTAAATGTGTGACAGATCATTGCAGCGTCACAACTCTGGACCAGCCCTGCATGGCATCAGCTGGCAGCAGCAGAAAGGGGTGCAACTATGGTGGCATACAGCAGCCTAGTTTGTGTGTTATGGTGTCAGTGTGTGGGTTGGTGGGGGGAGGAGTGTGGGCCATGTGGCGATGACAGCAGCCCCTTTGTCTCTGGACTGCCAAGCCGTGTGAACGTGTCTGTCTGACCCTCCTCACGTGACACACACGTCCTTTGTTCGTCCAATCTGGGACACCCCCCTCTAATTGAATGGGATTATATCCCTATGGGGACAGACTCCAGGGGGTCGGATCTGGCCTTGGTCCCCCGTCCCCTAACCACCCGCCCTTCATCCCTCTCCAAAAATGTGGACCGCCTCCATTTCCACCTCTTCCGTCCCCTCTCCTCAGCCCCACTCTGGTCTGCTACCCCCCCCTCCCCCTCCCCCCCGGGCTACAGGCCAGGCCCTGCTGTCCGTCCTGCACTGAAGCCTCCTCACCCTGGGAACCAAATGGCTGACACTGGCTGAGATTGAAGGATAGTCAATGCATGGACAGTATAAGCAAGAATGGATTGAAGTGGTCTAGTGGAAAAATCATATAATATCGTCTTCTTAGAGGGAGAGCCATTACAGCTGTCCTTTCTGACCACTCAGCGTGTGTGTGTGAAACATTTTTACACTCCAAAAAGTCCTGGCATTTCACGAAAACAAAGCTGTGTGTGTGTATGACTCCATCTGCTGAGGTCTGGAGCTGAGCCTGTGTTTATAAACACGTCTGGGTCTTGGCTGGCTCATTTATTAAAGGAGACACTCACACCTTAGCTGTCTCGTTCATTACAGTAATGATGATCTACACTGAGTGTACAAAACATGAAGAAAACCCTCCTAATATTGAGTTGCACCCCCCCTTTTGCCCTCAGAACAGCCTCAATTCGTCGGAGTATGGACTCTACAAGGTGTCGAAGGCGTTCCACAGGGATGCTGGCCCATGTGGACTCCAATGCCTCCTACAGTTGTGTTAAGTTTTCTGGAGGTTCTTTGGGTGGTGGACCATTCTTGACACACACAGGAAACTGTTGAGCGTGAAAAACCCAGCAGCGTTGCAGTTCTTGACACACTCAAACCTGTGCGCCTTGGCACCTACTACCATACCCCGTTCAAAGGCACTTAAATATTTTGTCTTTCCCATTCACCCTCTGAATGGCACACATACACAATCCATGTCTCAAATGTCTCAAGGCTTAAAAATCCTATCCTTTCTTTCTCTCTGTGTGTATGCAACATTTGTTGAAACACACTGTATTGTTCAGTATCTGCTTATCAAATGGCCCATAGAGGTTAGTTATTCTGAACTGAGTGAGCATATTCTCTCCCTGGGCCCTGGTCTTGACTGTTTGGCTGGGAAAGGGTTTATGTCAGAATCTTCCTCCCATTCCTCAGGAAAAACAAGCTGCACCACAAGGCTCCAACAAAACAGATAGGAAGCTGCCTCCCTCCCTGATCCCTCTCTTTCTCTCTGGTTTCCCTCTCTTTCTTTAGGATTCAGTCACACACATAACATGCGCACAAGCGCACACACGTATGCACATACACATGCACGCACACACACCCTTTGAGAACTTCCTGAAGGAGGGTGTTCTGGGCAGAAGGTCAAACTCTGAGTCTCTGTGGGAGTGGCAGGCCTGGTCTCCATGGTAACCGGGGTCAGGAGAGGTCGCGTGCCTCCATACTCTGCTGTGAGGCCGTAACAGAGGCAGAGGAAACCAGAATGAAAGCTCTGCCCTTTGTCTCATAGAGTTGCGACCCAACAGACGACACAGACAGACATCTGAGTGTTGCCCACACAGCTCTGGCCTCTGTCACAGAGAGAACGTTTTAAGTTTTAATGTCATGTGCACAAGTACAATGAAATGCCTTTCTTGCATGCTCCAAACCCAACAGTGCTGTAATCAATATCAATGTAGCACAAAAAAATAAAAATAAGGTAGAACAAAAACACACAAGATATTAAAATAAGAAGAACACGAGAAAGTATGAAGCTAGGTTAGAGCTGACCCCATTTAGTTGACTGGTCGATTGTTTGGTTGATAGGCTGTTGGTCGACCAAGATTTTTTTAGTCGAGCAGTCTAAAATATATACAGTGCATTCGGAAAGTATTCAGACCCCTTGACTTTATCCACATTTTGTTAAGTTACAGCCTTATTCTAAAATCAATCCCCCCAAAAATTATCATCGATCTACACACAATACCCCATAATGACAAAGCAAACAGGTTTTTAGATATTTTAGCAAATGTATTAAAAAGAAAGAACAGAAATGTCACATTTACATAAATATTCAGACCCTTTACTCAATACTTTGCTGAAGAACCTTTGGCAGCGAGTCCAGCCTTGATTCTTCTTGGGTATGATGCTACAAGCTTGGCACACCTGTATTTGGGGAGTTGCTCCCACTCTTCTCTGCAGATCCTCTAAAGCTCTGTCAGGTTGGATGGGGAGTGTCGCTGCACAGCTATTTTCAGGTCTCTCCAGAGATGTTCGATCGGGTTCAAGTCCGAGCTCTGGCTGGGCCACTCAAGGACATTCAGAGACTTGTCCCGAAGCCACTCCTGCGTTGTCTTGGCTTTGCGCTTAGGGTCGTTGTCCTGTTGGAAGGTGAACCTTCGCCCCAGTCTGAGGTCCTGAACTTTCTGGAGCAGGTTTTCATCAAGGATCTCTCTGTACTTTGCTCCGTTCATCTTTCCCTCGATCCTGACTAGTCTCCCAGTCCCTGCCGCTTATATAGACAGGTGTGTGCCTTTCCAAACCATATCCAATCAATTGAATTTACCACAGGTGGACTCAAATCAAGTTGTAGAAACATCACAAGGATGGTCAATGGAAACAGGATGCACCGGAGCTCAATTTCAAGTCTCATAACAAAGGGTCTGAATACTTATGTAAATAATGTATTTCTGTTTTTAAAAAATTAAAGAATTTGCAAAAATTTCTAAAAACCTGTTTTTGCTTTGTCATTATGGGGTATCGTGTGTAGATTGATGAGAAAAAACAACAACAATTTAATCCATTTTAGAATAAGACTGTAATGTAACAAAATGTGGAACAAGTGAAGGGGTCTGAATAGTTACCGAATGCACTGTATGTGTGTGTGTATACACACTACCGTTCAAAAGTTTGGTGTCACTTAGAAATGTCCTTGTTTTCGAAAGAAAAGCAATTTTTCTGTCCATTAAAATAACATCAAATTGATCAGAAATACAGTGTAGACATTGTTAATGTTGTAAATGGCTATTGTAGCTGGAAATGGCAGATTTTTTTATGGAATATCTACATAGGCGTACGGAGGCCACCATCAGTCCTGTGTTCCAATGGCACATTGTTTGCTAATCCAAGTTGATCATTTTAAAAGGCTAATTGATCATTATAAAACCCTTTTGCAATTATGTTAGCACAGCTGAAAACTGTTGTGCTGATTAAAGAAGCAATAAAACTGGCCTTCTTGAGACTAGTTGAGTATCTGGAGCATCAGCAATTGTGTGTTCGATTACAGGCTCAAAATGGCCAGAAACAAATGACTTTCTTCTGAAACTCGTCAGTCTATTCTTGTTCGGAGAAATGAAGGCTATTCCATGCAAGAAATTGCCAAGAAACTGAAGATCTCGTATAACGCTGTGTACTGGGGGCGGCAGGTAGCTTAGTGGTTAAGAGCGTTGTACCAGTAACCGAAAGGTCGCTGGTTCTAATCCCCAAGCCGACTAGGTGAAAAATCTGTCGATGTGCCCTTGAGCAAGGCACTTAACCCTAATTGCTCCTGTAAGTCGCTCTGGATAAGAGCGTCTGCTAAATGACCAATTTATTTAATTTTTATTTTATTTACTACTGCCTTCACAGAACAGCGCAAACTGGCTCTAACCAGAATAGAAAGAGGGGTGGGAGGCCCCGGTGCACAACTCAGCAAGAGGACAAATACATTAGTGTCTAGTTTGAGAAACAGACGCCTCAACTGGCAGCTTGATTAAATAGTACCCGCAAAACACCAGTCTCAACGTCAACAGTGAAGAGGCGACTCCGGGATGCTGACCTTCTAGGCAGAGTTGCAAAGAAAAAGCCATATCTCAGACTGCCCATCTTAATGTTTTATTTTTATTGGCCAGTCTGAGATATGGCTGTTTCTTTGCAACTCTGCCTAGAAGGTCAACAAACCTCCAGGCCGTGTAAGGCCAGGTCATCTGATGCAGCACTCCATCACTCTGCTTCTTGGTAAAATAGCCCTTACATGGCCTGGAGGTGTGTTGGGTCATTGTCCTGTTGAAAAACAAATGATAGTCCCACTAAGCCCAAACCAGATGGGATGGCGTTTCGCTGCAGAATGCTGTGGTAGCCATGCTGGTTAAGTGTGCCTTGAATTCTAAATACATCACAGACAGTGTAACCAGCAAAGCACCCCCACATCATAACACCTCCTCCTCCATGCTTTACGGTGGGAACTACACTTTCGGAAATCATCCGTTCACCCACACCGCGTCTCACAAAGACACAGCGGTTGGAACCAAAAATCTCAAATTTGGACTCCAGTCCAAAGGACACATTTCCACCGGTCTAATGTCCATTGCTCGTGTTTCTTGGCTCAAGCAGGTCTCTTCTTCTTATTGGTGTCCTTTAGTAGTGGTTTCTTTGCAGCAATTCGACCATGAAGGCCTGATTCACACAGTCTCCTCTGAACAGTTGATGTTGAGATGTGTCTGTTACTTGAACTCTGTGAAGCATTTATTTGGGCTGCAGTTTCTGAGGCTGGTAACTCTAATGAACTTATCCTCTGCAGCAGAGGTAACTCTGGGTCTTCCTTTCCTGTGGCGGCCCTCATGAGAGCCAGTTTCGTCATAGCGCTTGATGGTTTTTGCGACTGCACTTGAAGAAACGTTCATAGTTCTTAAAATGTTCCATATTGACTGACCTTCATGTCTTAAAGTAATGATGGACTGTCGTTTCTCTTTGCTTATTTGAGCTGTTCTTGCCATAATATGGACTTGCTCTTTTACCAAATAGGGCTGTCTTCTGTATACCCCCCTTACCTTGTCACAACACAACTGATTGGCTCAAAAGCATTAAGAAGGAAAGAAATTCCACAAATTAACTTTTAAGAAGGCACACCTGTTAATTGAAATGCATTCCAGGTGACTACCTCATGAAGCTGGTTGAGAGAATGCAAAGAGTGTGCAAAGCTGTCATCAAGGCAAAGAGTGGCTATTTGAAGAATCTCAAATATAAAATATATTTTGATTTGTTTAACACTTCTTTGGTTACTACATGATTCCATATGTGTTATTTCATAGTTTTGATGTCTTCACTATTATTCTACAATGTAAAAAATAGAAAAAATAAAGAAAAACCCTTGAATGAGTAGGTGTGTCCAAACTTTTGACTGGTTGTGTGTGTGTGTGTGTGTATATATATGTTGATGTGTGTGTGTATATATATGTTGATGTGTGTATATATATATGTATGTGTGTATATATATGTATATGTGTATATATGTATATGTGTGTATATACAGTGAGGGGAAAAAAGTATTTGATCCCCTGCTGATTTTGTACGTTTGCCCACTGACAAAGAAATGATCAGTCTATAATTTTAATGGTAGGTTTATTTGAACAGTGAGAGACAGAATAGCAACAAAAAAATCCAGAAAAACGCATGTCAAAAATGTTATAAATTGATTTGCATTTGAATGAGGGAAATAAGTATTTGACCCCCTCTCAATCAGAAAGATTTCTGGCTCCCAGGTGTCTTTTATACAGGTAACGAGCTGAGATTAGGAGCACACTCTTAAAGGGAGTGCTCCTAATCTCAGTTTGTTACCTGTATAAAAGACACCTGTCCACAGAAGCAATCAATCAATCAGATTCCAAACTCTCCACCATGGCCAAGACCAAAGAGCTCTCCAAGGATGTCAGGGACAAGATTGTAGACCTACACAAGGCTGGAATGGGCTACAAGACCATTGCCAAGCAGCTTGGTGAGAAGGTGACAACAGTTGGTGCGATTATTCGCAAATGGAAGAAACACAAAAGAACTGTCAATCTCCTCCGGCCTGGCGCGCCATGCAAGATCTCACCTCGTGGAGTTACAATGATCATGAGAACGGTGAGGAATCAGCCCAGAACTACACGGGAGGATCTTGTCAATGATCTCAAGGCAGCTGGGACCATAGTCAACAAGAAAACAATTTGTAACACACTACGCCGTGAAGGACTGAAATCCTGCAGCGCCCGCAAGGTCCCCCTGCTCAAGAAAGCACATATACAGGGCCGTCTGAAGTTTGCCAATGAACATCTGAATGATTCAGAGGAGAACTGGGTGAAAGTGTTGTGGTCAGATGAGACCAAAATCGAGCTCTTTGGCATCAACTCAACTCGCCGTGTTTGGAGGAGGAGGAATGCTGCTTATGACCCCAGGAACACCATCCACACCGTCAAACATGGAGGTGGAAACATTATGCTTTGGGGGTGTTTTTCTGCTAAGGGGACAGGACAACTTCACCACATCAAAGGGACGATGGACGGGGCCATGTACCATCAAATCGTGGGTGAGAACCTCCTTCCCTCAGCCAGGGCATTGGAAATGGGTCGTGGATGGGTATTCCAGCATGACAATGACCCAAAACACACGGCCAAGGCAACAAAGGAGTGGCTCAAGAAGAAGCACATTAAGGTCCTGGAGTGGCCTAGCCAGTCTCTAGACCTTAATCCCATAGAAAATCTGTGGAGGGAGCTGAAGGTTCGAGTTGCCAAACGTCAGGCTCGAAACCTTAATGACGTGGAGAAGATCTGCAAAGAGGAGTGGGACAAAATCCCTCCTGAGATGTGTGCAAACCTGGTGGCCAACTACAAGAAACGTCTGACCTCTGTGATTGCCAACAAGGGTTTTGCCACCAAGTACTAAGTCATGTTTTGCAGAGGGGTCAAATACTTATTTCCCTCATTAAAATGCAAATCAATTTCAAAAAAATTTGACATGCGTTTTTCTGGATTTTTTTGTTGTTATTCTGTCTCTCACTGTTCAAATAAACCTACCATTAAAATTATAGACTGATCAAGTCTTTGTCAGTGGGCAAACGTACAAAATCAGCAGGGGATCAAATACTTTTTTCCCTCACTGTATATATATATATTATGGCACTGATTCACACTTATCTCAGTGGAGTAATTCATTGCGGAGGCCGCGGGGATTGCACACCAGTAGTACATTTACCGGTAATTCCCATAATTTTATAATCTACAATGTTTGTTTGGTTACGGTAATTTCTGTTAATGCATTAATTATATTATTATTACAGTCTTTTACCGTTCTCATTGTCGGAGTGGACACGTTGTTTGTGGACCGCACAACCTAGGCTTCTCTTGTGAGGAACAAGTTGTGGTTTATTTCATTCCATTTAGGAGTTGTCAGTTTATTAATTGTCGTTTGTTTGTGGCGCTCCTGTCAGTGTTGAATAACCTGATTACTCAGCACCTGATTTATACATGAAGTAGGCCTAGGCTACCTGACCTGCGCGCAAATGTAGGCTTATAAATGTGCCCATTTGGTGATCTGATAGTATTTCTGATTGTCTTAACTCACCACGACTGTGGAACTTCTCAAAGTAATTCTTTCTTCACCTCAAATGGTAAGTGTGTTTTTACATCCATTGAGAATGACAATAGTTCTGCAATGTAGCCTATTTGAAAAATCTTTCCAGGTCTCTCCCTTTCAATAACCATTTAGCATAAAAGGGGAAAAAAATGTCGTGTTCTGATGCTGCGGAAACGTCATAAAATAGGCCTACCTGATTACTTCTTATCCCTTGCGCAAATAGCGTACAGCAATGTCTGGCCAGAGCTCACTGGAGCAGGAAACTGAGGGCCCAGAATATTTTATACAATGTTGCAAGTTCCTTGCAGACAGGCCATGCGTAGCCAATGGGATTTATAGGATATTAATTTTTATCAGGATATGTTCTACCTGCAGGCTGCAATGTTTTTATTTGTTGGCTTTATGTAGTATATTTTTACATAGTTGGCAATGGCAATAGAAGTTACTTTTAGAATTTTTATTAACCACATGATAATGTTTTTGAGATGCGAAGACTTTATTATAAATTAAATGAAACTGTTCCACGAAAATGTGCTAATAAAAATCATAACTGGCATGCAGATCGGTAGAAATGGTAAGATAAATTTGCACTCCAAATAGAAAAGGTTGCCGACCCCAGGTGTAGCCTATTAGGAGCGTAACAACAGGAGCGTAACAGCAGAATCTGTGAAGGCCAGCAGCAGCGGGAGGAAGAGGGTTGGGAACAGTTGATCTCTGGCTCCCTCGAGTCGTGTGTGTCTTAATGATTTTATCACAGTGTGCTTAAAGTAGCAGACAAGCTCAGTAGCCTACATATAGTTGATTTTATTAAAACACATAGCGTGTGTCTATATAGGGAAAAATACAGGTTTTAACATTTAGACCAATCGATTGGTCGAAAGAACAGACGACTCTAGGTCAACCAAGATTTTTGTTTGTTTGGGATAGCCCTAAGCTATATACAGGGTCAGTTCCAATACCATATTTACAATGTGCAGGGATACTGGAGTGATAGAGGTACAGTCGTGGTCAAACGTTTTGAGAGCATGGCGAGTTGCAATGCCAGGGTTGTGGGTTCATTTCCAACGGGGGGCCAGTATGAAAATGTATGCACTCACTAACTGTAAGTTGCTCTGGATAAGAGCGTCTGTGTTATGAGATATTTTTGTCAGATGTTACTATGGTATACTGAAGTATAATTACAAGCATTCCATAAGTGTCAAAGGCTTTTATTGACAATTACATTAAGCTTATGCAAAGAGTCAATATTTGCAATGCTGACCCTTCTTTTTCAAGACCTCTGCAATCCGCCCTGGCATGCTGTCAATTAAATTCTGGGCCACATCCTGACTGATGGCAGACCATTCTTGCATAATCAATGCTTGGAGTTTGTCAGAATTTGTGGGTTTTTGTTTGTCCACCCACAAGTTCTCAATGGGATTAAGTTCTGGGGAGTTTCCTGGCCATGGACCCAAAATGTCGATGTTTTGTTCCCCGAGCCACTTAGTTATCACTTTTGCCTTATGGCAAGGTGCTCCATTATGCTGGAAAAGGCATTGGTCATCACCAAACTGTTCTTGGATGGTTGGGAGAAGTTGCTCTCGGAGGATGTGTTGGTACCATTCTTTATTCATGGCTGTGTTCTTAGGCAAAATTGTGAGTGAGCCCACTCCCTTGGCTGAGAAGCAACCCCACACATGAATGGTCTCAGGATGCTTTACTGTTGGCATGACACAGGACTGATGGTAGCGCTCACCTTGTGTTCTCCGGACAAGGTGTTTTCCGGATGCCCCAAACAATCGGAAAGGGGATTCATCAGAGAAAATGACTTTACCCCAGTCCTCAGCAGTCCAATCCCTGTACCTTTTGCAGAATATCAATCTGTCCCTGATGTTTTTCCTGGAGAGAAGTGGCTTATTTGCTGCCCTTCTTGACACCAGGCCATCTTCCAAAAGTCTTTGCCTCACTGTGCATGCATATAAACTCACACCTGCCTGCTGCCATTCCTGAGCAAGCTCTGCACTGGTGGTGCCCCGATCCCGCAGCTGAATCAACTTTAGGAGACGGTCCTGGCGCTTGCTGGACTTTATGGGCGCCCTGACGTCTTCTTCACAACAATTGAACCTCTCTCCTTGAAGTTCTTGATGATCTGATAAATGGTTGATTTAGGTGCAATCTTACTAGCAGCAATATCCTTGCCTGTGAAGCCCTTTTTGTGCAAAGCAATGATGACGGCACGTGTTTCCTTGCAGGTAACCATGGTTAACAGAGGAAGAACAATGATTTCAAGCACCACCCTCCTTTTAAAGCTTCCAGTCTGTTATTCTAACTCAATCAGCATGACAGAGTGATCTCCAGCCTTGTCCTCGTCAACACTCTCACCTGTGTTAATGAGAGAATCACTGACATGATGGCAGCTGGTCCTTTTGTGGCAGGGCTGAAATGCAGTGGAAATGTTTTTTGGGGATTAAGTTCATTTTCATGGCAAAGAGGGACTTTGCAATGAATTACAATTCAACTGATCACTCTTCATGACATTCTGGAGTATATGCAAATTGCCATAATCAAAACTGAGGAAGCAGACTTTGTGAAAATTAGTATTTGTGTAATTCTCAAGACCTTTGACCACGACTGTAGATATGTTCAGTGCAATCGGAAAGTATTCAGACCCCTTGACTCTTTCCACATTTTGTTACTTTACAGCCTTATTCAAAAATTAATTAAATTATGTTTTCCCCATCAGTCTACACACAATACCCCATAATGACAAAGCGAAAACAGGTTTTTAGAAATTTTAGCAAATAAATTAAAAACAGACATACCTTATTTACATAAGTATTCAGACCCTTTGCTATGAGACTCGAAATTGAGCTCAAGTGCATCCTGTTTCCATTGATCATCCTTGAGATGTTTCTACAACTTGATTGGAGTCCACTTGTGGTAAATTCAATTGATTTGACATGATTTGGAAAGGAACACACCTGTTTATATAAGGTCCCACAGTTGACATTGCAAAAACCAAGCCATGAGGTCGAAGGAATTGTCCGTAGAGCGCCAAGACAGGATTGTGTCGAGGTACATATCTGGGGAAGGGTACCAAACAATTTCTGCAACATTGAAGGACCCCAAGAACAAAGTGGCCTCCATCATTCTTAAATGAAAGAAGTTTCAGGGGAGAAGGACCTTGGTCAGGGAGGTGACCAAGAACCCAATGGTCACTCTGACAGAGCTCCAGAGTTCCTCTGTGGAGATGGAAGAACCTTCCAGAAGGACAACCATCTCTGCAGCACTCCCCCAATCAGGCCTTTATAGTAGAGGGGCCAGACGGAAGCCACTCCTCAGTAAAAGGCACATGACAGCCCGCTTGGAGTTTGCCGAAAGGCACCTAAAGAACTCAGACCATGAGAAACAAGATTCTCTGTTGTGATGAAACTAAGATTGAACTCTTTGGCCAGAATGGCAAGCGTCACGTCTGGATGAAACCTGGTGCACTGTCTAGGGGTAAGGTGACTAGGCATCAGGATATATGATAAACAGAGTAGCAGCAGCGTAAATGATGATTGTATATGAGTGTGTGCGTGTGTAGAATCAGTATAAATGTGTGTGCATGTTATTGTATGTTGGAGTGTCAGTGAGTGTGTAGAGAGTGCAAAAATAAAATCTAAGGATCAACTCAGTCTGTGTAGCCATTCTGTTATCTATTTAGCAGTGTTGTGGCTTGGGGATAGAAGCTGTTCAGTAGCCTGTTGGTGTCAGACTTGTTGCACCGGTACGCTTGCAGTGCGGAAGCAGAGAGAACAGCCTATGGCTTTGGTGGCTGGAGTCTTTAACAAGAATAGAGAGGTATGCAGGGAAGAGAGTAATCACATGTACCTTCACAAAAGTGTTTGAATATGTGTGAGAGAGGGGGAGATAGGTGTTTAGGGTTAGAGCAGTGATCACCAAACTTTTCTGACACGAGATCACGTTCTGAGTCAAAATGCAGGGCAAGATCTACTGCTCAGATTGTTTTACAAATATGACTTAAAACACTTAAGCCTATGCAACATTAACCTATTAAACAGGTATTTGTAGCAATGAGGTTTGTGCAGTAGGCTATAGGCCTAATACATTATCACTGCATATTGGTTATGCTTGAATTGCCCTGCCAATGTTGTTCTCAAACAATTTTAAAATAATTTTTCAAAACTTGAGGTATTGGATAACACTGGTAATAGATCATCATTTGTTGTATTATTTGCGAGGCACAGCTAAGTGAGCATAACTTTCTTTATTTTACTTGACTGATGGTGCCTGCATCTACGAGAGCATCAGAGGGTCCACCTCACCGTCTGACAGTCCCTCAGCTCTCCCCCCTATGCTAAAACTGACCAAAAAGGGAACAGCTTCTTCGAGCTGATGGCGAAACTCGAGTCACACCGCATCATTTCTGCCTCATGCACAAATTCATGTTGTTGCTCCTATGACAAGAGAAAGTGAAATATTGCTTGATATTAAAAAACACACAGCTGCTAATAATAACACCAGCCTATCGATACACTTTGCTACTCATTCATTAAAGCAGCAGTGCTGGTTGCAGCACAAGTGTAGAAGCGCATTTCATGACTTATAAAAGGGTTGAATAAAAAGTGTTCACAGTGCTGAATAAAAACATGAACTCACTCATAAAAACAGCAGCTCTTTGCTGTATTCGTTGACACTCTCTCTAGTCATGGTTTTAAACGTTTTGAAATCACAGTACCAACGAGAAAACTGCAGACACGGTGATCTGAGCAATCCAATTGACTAGCGGTAGGCCTATAGGTGCACTTTTTTTTGCTCACCGTGCACGTCGAGTAGGCAGAGTTTGTACCTTCAGACACATAAAATGGGATCACTTCGCCTACCCAGCGCGCAAGAAAAAAGTATGAATGAAAGGCTTTATCGTTGGGTTTTTTATAGAAATGTTTCGCAATCGACCGTTTGGTGACCACTGGGTTAGAGAATGCTGACCCAGCTTCTCTCCCTCACACAGTTTTAGCGAGTCTGCATAGAGCACTTCTGCTGTTTTTTTGTGTGCTGTGGGACATGTGCATGTTGTGCACTTGCATGCATGCTATGTGTGAGGCCATACTATGGGTTAAACATGTCCATGGGAGGTCAGGAATCTGGGCTGTGATTCTGCTGAGCTGCAGTCGCCTGTCTGAACCATCCACGCCTGTTCTACTAAACATTAGTACCTATTCACAGTTTAACCATGTGTCAATTGTTACATAAGGCTTGTCCTGTATAAGACCTTTTGTTCTATAAATAGTGGTTTATAAGCAGTTCATGCAGTCCACCAAATAACAAAAAGTGAAGAAAAGGGGGGAATCAGCTAGTGATGGGGGGAAACAGCTAGTGATGGGGGAAACAGCTAGTGATGGGGGAAACAGCTAGTGATGGTGGAAACAGCGATACAGTTACATATCTAGGGCCCAATAAAATCTGTTTTATTTTTTCCTTAATTCCGTTTTCACCATTTAGTTTCTCCAGGTTTCAGATATTTCCCAGTTTTTCAGGTTTTCGCTCTCAAAATCACACTTTTTTACTATAGAAAAATAACTAAATTGGATGTTTTAAGTCCACAACAATGCTTAAACCACATCAGGAGACCACTTTTGATGTCTGGGAAAAATCTATGAAAGAAACATTTTTGGGTATAGATACCCTTTAATTCAATCAATCAATCAAATGTATTTATAAAGCCCTTTTTACATCAGCAGATGTCACAAAGTGCTATACAGAAACTCAGCCTAAAACCCCAAACAGCAAGCAATGCAGATGTAGAAGCATGGTGGCTAGTAAAAACTCCCTAGAAAGGCAGAAACCTAGGAAGAAACCTAGAGTGGAACCAGGCTCTAAGGGGTAGCCAGTCCCCTTCTGGCTGTGCCGGGATAATAACAGTACATGGCCATTAAGGCCAGATTTTTCTCCAGGATGTTCAAACGTTCATAGATGACCAGCAGGGTCAAATAATAATCACAGTGGTTGTAGAGGTTGCAACAGGTCAGTACATCAGGATTAAATGTCATTTGGCTTTTAATTTCCGGGAATTTAGAGGTTGAAATAGCAGGTGCGGTAGAGAGAGAGAGTTGAAAAACAGCAGGTCTGGGACAAGGTAGCACGTCCGGTGAACAGGTTAGTATTCCATAGCCGCAGGCAGAAGAGTTGAAAGTGGAGCAGCAGCACGACCAGGTGGACTGGGGACAGCAAGGAGTCATCAGGCCAGTTAGTCCTGAGGCATGGTCCTAGGGCTCAGGTCCTCCGGAAGGGGAGGGAGAGACGGAGAGAGAGAGAATTAGAGGGAGCATCCTTAAATTCACACAGGACACCGGATAAGACAGGAGAATAACACCAGATATAACAGACTGACCCTAGCCCCCCGGCACATAGACTATTGCAGCATAGATACTGGAGGCTGAGACAGGGGGGGTCAGGAGACGCTGTGGCCCCGTCCGACGATACCCCCGGACAGGGCCAACCAGGCAGGATATAACCCCACCCACGTTGCCAAAGCACAGCCCCCACACCACCAGAGGGATATCAACAGACCACCAACCTACTACCCTGAGACAAGGCTGAGTATAGCCCACAAAGATCTCCTCCACTGCACGAGCACATAAGTGCACACCATCAAGACTTGCAAACAAATAGTCCCACCATTTTAGGGGACCAAAAGTATTAGGACAAATTCACTTGTGTATTAAAGTAGTAAAAATTGTAGTATTTGGTCCCATATTCATAGCATACAATGACTACATCAAACTTGTGACTCTACAAATGTGTTGGATGCATTTGCTGTTTGTTTTGGTTGTGTTTCAGATTGTGTCATTTTGGATTGAGAAAGTTACAGACGCACAAATATCATAACCCAAAGACATGTAACCTCTCACCATTACAATAACAGGGGAGGTTAGCATTTCTTTGGGGGGGGGTAACTTCCTCACTCATCATTATTCACGATTAATTCAGGATTATCCGTAATCATGGTAGCATCCACATTAATGTAGAAGTGTGTTTAGAAACATTATATTCTTATTGACAATAAAGTGATTTAAACAAATCACCACTGGATTGATGCAAGTAATCATATCATTCTGTCAGGATGGCATACTCTACTTTGTAGTTAACATTTAATAAAGAAAGGTTTTTGGGAAAGCCTTTCCATCTAGCAGAAAACGGTTGTCATTAGCATCATCGCTAACGGCTACACAAAGTGTCGATGCCTCTTCAGAAAGTTTAAGGAAAATACGAATAACTTGTGCATTTTGTTCATGTCTTATCATAATTAATACCTTTTCTAATAAGTTCAATACAATTAGTTGATTTCCTACTAGGTTCAATACATTTTTGAATATTTATGAATTGCGTTTTAATGTCTGGATTCCGTGATTCCATCCTCGTTCTCCACATCGAGGATTTGATTGGGCCCTGTATATCGCAATATCATTTAGGACAATATTATATAGAAACTTTGACTCCAAGTATCGATTTGTAATAAAAAATAAATGTTTTACCAAAACTCCAATATTTTTCATCCTATAGCTTGTTCACAAACTTATTTTTAAATAGTGAGCCAACATGTTTTCAGCACTTTTATTTCCATGACTGATCAAAACAGGGGTGAAAGTAAGGCGGTCTGGTACGGCGGTAAAACGTGAGCCTATCACAGTTAATACAACATGCCCAAAAAACTATAGGCTATTACACCCATTATTTAACATTGCTGCATGTCAGCCACATGAAAATGTTGCAATTGACTGGAAACCGGGTGGTATACGCTCCAAATTGCATTGTGGTTTGAGGAGAACACTTACATTTTGTCAAGGCGGAGATGAGTGGCCGAGACGCTCGCGGAGATGAGTGGCCGAGACCAAGGCACGCGTGGACAACAGTGGATGCATCAATTCAGGCTACAAGTGTAGGCCTAATGACAATCGCAGAATGTCATTACAATACACGTAGGTGTTTTGTAACTGAAGTCTCTTTCCATTCATCAAATTGCGGGTGCACAGTGCACTGTTGGGGTTTGGATGCTGAAATTATTTTGTTAGTGGACCAGTGGAAGGGGAGGACCATCCTCAGTGAATTTCATAAAAATAAAAATGGTCAAACATTGAAAAAGTTATCCTTTTTAGATAAAACTATCCTTAATATATTCACGTCACCAAATAATTGATTAAAACACGCTGTTTTGCAATGAAGGTCTACAGTAGCATCAACAGCACTCTGTAGGGTAGCACCATGGTGCAGCCGGAGGACAACTAGCTTCTGTCCTCCTCTGGGTACATTGACTTCAATACAAAACCTAGGAGGCTCTTGGTTCTCACCCCCTTCCATAGACTTACACAGTAATTATGACAACTTCCGGAGGACGTCCTCCAACCTATCAGAGCTCTTGCAGCATGAACTGACATGTTGTTCACCCAATCAAAGGATCAGAGAATGAATCTAGTACTGAAGCATAAACTACAGCTAGCTACCACTGCAGTGCATAAAATGTGGTGAGTAGTTGACTCAAAGAGCGAGAAAGACAATAGTTGAACAGTTTTCAACAAATTAATTTCTTCATAAATGAAGAAGCAATTTCTTTTCAGTTTCACTTACTTAGCTAGCAAATGCAGCTAGCTAGTTTAGTTACTCAAACACCCGGCTCAAACAGAGGGATGCTATGTTAGCTAGCTGGCTATGACTATCCAACACAACACTGGAACTCTTCCAAGTCTACTCTCCCGAGTGGCGCAGTGGCTAGCTGTGCCACTAGCTGTGCCACTAGAGATCCTGGTTCGAATCCAGGCTCTGTCGTAGCCGGCCGCGACCGGGAGACCCATGGGGCGGCGCACAATTGGTCCAGGGTAGGGGAGGGAATGGCCGGCAGGGATGTAGCTCAGTTGGTAGAGCATGGCGTTTGCAACGCCAGGGTTGTGGGTTCGATTCCCACGGGGGGTCAGTATAAAAAAATTATGTATGCACTAACTGTAAGTCGCTCTGGATAAGAGCGTCTGCTAAATGACTAAAATGTAAGTCAAGGTAAGCTTTTGGTTTGATTAATTTATTGCCACCAGGGCCCGCCTGTCTAACTGCTTACTGACTATACACTGTAACGTTACTGCATGATTGTAGCGGGTTTACTAACGCATTAGTTCTATTAGCTATGTTGACTAGGACGTTACTTTAGCTAAAATGGGGACAACGATGTAGGCTGTGTGTAGCGGTTATGACATGATTTGGCTGATGTGTTTTTCATTGAAGTCCACAAACGAAGGGAAAAGGTGAGAGGAGGAGAGTGCATAGAGGCTAGAATGAATACAAAGTGGCTGCTATGGAAATGAACTTGGTTTATGCGTGATTAGGGGTGTATTCATTCTGCCGATTCTGATGAAAAAATTGTTTCTTAAACGGAAGCAAACGAAACAGGGATAAACATACCTGAATTTGTCCAATAGAAACTCTCGTTTGCAACTGTTGGACTAATGATTACGCCCTAGATAAGCTAAATGCAGGCAAGAGTGTGCAAGGCGGTATTGAATGTGCCACTGTCTGTCCATGTGGGACAGTCTATCATCTCACATTCTCTCGACCTGTGTGCACCTACGTTTGTAAACTTTCATTCATAGGCTAGGTTGTAGCAACCTCATGATGGGTATAGGGAAAATGTGAGTGTCATGTAGTAGCCTAAACCTATCGATGTTACATTGAACTGGGTGAATGGAATATGAATGACAGTCATCCAATATGCTGTAATAGAAATAAGGTCATGCTCATTAAAAAATAATTAATCCTCTCTCATCATAAACGGCACTGACCGCCACTGGAGTGGACGAATGTGCGTGGGTAGCCTACAGGAGCACCTTTTGTTAAGTGATTATTTGACAATCAGATGAAAACATCATGACTGGTTGTGTTTATGCCACATTAAAGGGTATAGGAGGCGTGTCCATAAGGCGAGAGGGGAAGCTACACTAAAGTCAATTGAATTAAAATGCCAAAGTTATATAGCCTAATTAGATTACTCCTGTCTATACAGAAATAAATAAAATCATTCAAAATAGGCTACTACACCAGAAAGCATGATTTGGCCACAAAGGATCATAAGCTTCTTAAAATAAATACGTTTTGGATTGTTTTAAATCGCGTAGCCTACAGTCCGAAGGGCCCGCAGTTTGGGCAGCGCACGCTGCAAATACCAAATAAATGATTGTTGAGTTGCGACTGTCAGTTAAAAGCAGAGAGACCCAGCCAGGCATATCGCAATATTTCAAAATACAATCACAGAAAAACAGTTTGGAGAGCAAATGGCTATTGCTGTAAAGAGATGACAATGAAAAGCTTCCAATCTGTCTTTTAGTTATCAAAATTCTTAACTTTATTGAGCGAACAGAACAGTAGCCTATCATATTGGGCACTAGCGGAGAACATCGGCCATATCCCGGTGAGTGTGCATATTCACTGTCTTTGTCATTGGGTCAGTGCCACTTTTGTTTGTGTTTGGACAATAATTTCCTCCTCGCTTTTCGTAGGCCAATTATATGGATCAGACAACATCGTTTATATCAGGGGTGTCAAACGTACGGCCCGCAAACGGGTTTAATCCGGCCCGCGAGATGATTTAAAATATATATAATTAAAAAAAAAATTTTTTTGTAAAGTATAAAAATGCGCTGCATTTTTTCAATAAAATAAACTGCTGGATGGCGCAATAGCAATTGTGTTAAGCAAGCAAACTGTTTATACCGGGGCAGAGCAAGTAGGTCAAGCACGTGCAGCCAATGAGCTACTTTGTTTTGCCCGCGATATTTATTACGGCTTCTACTTTTAACATTATGTGCTTTGGCACCCTCATTGCCCCAATATGTCTCTGTCAAAAAAGAGAAAAGTGGACGCAGAGTGCAGAGTGTTCCAAGAAAAATGGTCATCCTATTTAATCACGGAATTGAATGGGAAAGCTGTATGTTTGGTGTGTTCAGAGCATGTTGCAGTGCTGAAAGAATATAACCTTCGTCGCCACTATGTGAGTCTTCATGCCGACAAATATGACAACTTTCAAGGACAGCGGAGATGAGAGAAGGTGAATGAACTGTTGGCGGGTCTGAAGAAACAGCAGTCTGTGTTTACTCACAGCCGAGACATCAGTGATGCTGCAGTGAAAGCTAGCTACCTCATTGCTAATGAAATCGCAGTGGCTTCAAAACCATTTAGTGAGGGTGAATTTGTAAAAACATGCATGATGAAGGCAGCGGAGATTGTGTGCCCTGAAAAGCGGCAGGCTTTTGCAAATATCAGCCTGACAAGAAACACAGTTGCAGACAGGATTTCCGATCTTTCGGTGGATTTGGACAGCCAGTTGAAGCAAAAAGTAAAGTCATTTATTGCGTTTTCGGTTGCAATTGATGAAAGCACGGACATTACAGATGTTGCACAACTGGCCATTTTTTCATCCGCGGAGTTGATGACACATTGACCGTCATACAAAGACAGCAGCTGATATTTTTACCGCACTCGTCGGCGCGCTGGACAGGGTTGGAGTGGACTGGTCCCGCGCTGTCAGCCTGGCTACAGATGGTGCGCCCTCAATGATCGGGAAAAAAGCAGGCGTTGTGACAAAGTTCAGAGAGAAAGTGCAATCTGCAAATGGAGGACGTGATTTTTTGACTTTTCACTGTATTTTGCACCAGGAGGCTTTGTGTTGCAAGTCTTTAAAGATGGATAACGTCATGAAGGGGGTCATCCAAACTGTTAATTTCATCCGATCCAGAAGCCTGAATCACCGTCAGTTTGACAGCCTTCTCAGAGAGAAAGACCACATCTATGGCCTGCCATACCACACTGAGGTAAGATGGTTAAGCCGAGGTGCTGTGCTGAGGCGTTTCTTTGATTTACGAGAAGAAATTGAACAGTTCATGGAAGAAAAGGGCAAACCAGTGTTAGAATTTCATTCCGCAGAATGGATGCCGGACCTTGCATTTATGGTGGATGTTACAGAGCACCTGAATAACTTGAACAAACAGCTGCAAGGGCGCAACAAAGTTGTCACGCAGTATTATGACAGCATACGTTCTTTCAAGTTGAAGCTGTCATTGTGGGAGACGCAACTTGCCGGTGGTGATGCAGCTCACTTCCCCTGTCTGAAAAATGTGTGCGCGACCCAACATGTGGCAGACATGAAGCGGTTCAAAGATAAAATAACGGGACTGTTACGGGAGTTTGAGCAACGCTTTCAGATTTATGTTTATATGTTTTTATGTTGATGTGCTATTGTTTTTAATTGATTTTATTTTATTTGTATATTTAACCTATTCTTGACTCTGTTGTTCTTGCACTTGTTTGGGGAACAGGATTTCATTATTTTTATCTACATTTCTGCCTGAGAAATGACACCCTGATATAGTTCTGTGATCTGTGATATACTTCTGTGAATCACTGAGGCATTGTGTGTTTGTGTGTTCTTTGTCATCAGAACTTTCAAATAACTTGAGGTGTTTTATGATTAATAGTGATGTTGTGCTTTTGGACACTGTCCTCAGGCTCCAGCTTTATGTTTATATGTTTTTATATTGATGTGCTATTGTTTTTAATTGATTTTATTTTATTTGTATATTTAACCTATTCTTGACTCTGTGGTTCTTGCACTTGTTTGGGGAACAGGATTTCATTATTTTTATCTACATTTCTGCCTGAGAAATGACACCCTGATATAGTTCTGTGATCTGTGAAACAGTTATGTTAATCACTGAGGCATTGTGTGTTTGTGTGTTCTTTTTCGTTAGAATTTTCAAATAAACTTGACGTGTTTTATGATTAATAGTGATGTTGTGCTTGTACTATTTTGGACACACTGTCCTCAGGCTCCAGCTTTATGTTGTATGTTGATCGTATTAAAACAAAGAAAACAATCTGAAGTTGTTGTTTTTAAGTTATATATACCATGATTTTTCCGGTCCGGCCCACTTGGGAATAGATTTTCCTCCATGTGGCCCCTGAGCTAAAATGAGTTTGACACCCCTGGTTTATATTGATCTGTTTTTCAGTGTCAGCAGAGTAGTCTACCCTGTAATTTTAGTAGTAAAAAAAAAAATGCGCGCACGCACTTGAGTGTCCCGTACCGGTATGAAATTAAATCTACTTTCACCCCTGGATGAAAACAAATGTTCTCTTGTCTGTCTGCAGCAGACATACACTAAGTGTACAAAACATTGAGTTGCACCCCCTTTTGTCCTCAGAACAGGCTCAATTCGTCGTGGACTCTACACGGTGTCGAAAGCGTTCCACAGGGATGCTAACCCATGTTGACTTCAATGCTTCCCACAGTTGTCAAGTTGGCTGGATGTCCTTTGGTTGGTGGACCATTCTTGATACACACGGGAAACTGTTGAGCATGAAAAACCCAGCAGCGCCTACTAGCATACCCAGTTCAAAGGCACTTAAAACTTTTGTCTTGCCCATTCATCCTCTGAATGGCACACATACACAATCCATTTCTCAATTGTCTCAAGGCTTAAATCCTTCTTTAACCTGTCTCCTCCCCTTCATCTACACTGACTTGAAGTGGATTTAACAAGTGACATCAATAAGGGATCATAGCTTTCACCTGGATTCACCTGGTCAGTCTGCCATGGAAAGAGCAGGTGTTCATAATGTTTTGTACACTTAGTGTATAGTGAGCAATATGTTTGGAACATCAAATTACAATAAAATCACAGTATGGCATCGCAATACATATCGTATCGTGAGGTCACTGGCAATTCCCAGCCCTAGAATCAGCTGTGTTTTTGTAGAATACACCTGAAACTGAGAGCACTTGGCATCTGTGGTCTGAATGGTAGAACAGAAACACATCCCTCTGTCTCACTTTGACTTTACTTACTATTTTTTTACTCTTTCTAATTGTCTCTCTGTCTCTCTCTCTCTCTCTCTCTCTCTCTCTCTCTCTCTCTCTCTCTCTCTCTCTCTCTCTCTCTCTCTCTCTCCACAGAGCGTATTCTGAGCCCCATGTCTCTTCTCTGGAAGCCCTAGCACCAGTGTCCCTCTCCTCCTCTCCTGTTGGTGGTGGCTTCCCTTGTTGGAGCATGTCGGCAGCGCAGACTCAGAAGGACAGTGAGGGTCCCTGGGGACTGGACTCCCTGGGCCTGAGCCAGAGAGAGTTGGTAATTGCTGAAGCTCTACAGATGGAGTATGATGCCCTGTCCAGACTCAAACAGGACAAGGGGGGGGACAGCCAGGGGACCAGCAGCCAGGGGATTGGGAAGTTACCTACGCTACCCCCTAGGGAGGGCCAGAGCCAGATCGATCGCCCCCTCCCACCCTGCCCCAGCCCTATTCCTCCAGGAGGGAGTTTGCTAAGAGGGCTGTCTGGTTCAGACCCATCCCTCAACCACCTCCAGCCTGGGGGGTCCCACTCCCCACGGCCCTCCCCAGCCAGGGCCACTCCTCCTCTGGGAAGTGACAGCAAGGATCCCCTCTATATCCTGGAGAGTTCAGGGAAGGGGGACTACCTGAACTCCAGCTATGGGCACTCAGGGTCTAGCTATGGTTCTCCTCTGACTCTGCCTAAAGGCTTCCCCCCTCCTCCGGATGACCCACCTCCTGCTGTACCCCCAAGGACCCCTCTCCCCCCCTCCACTGAGCCCTTCCTGCCCCTCCGACCCACTATGGCGCCCCGGGATGTCAACCTGTTCACCCCCGAGGTAGACCAGCCCAAACTGTCGTCAGGGGAGACGCTCAACTACGAGAGCCTCAACGACGCCCTATCCAAGCTCAATGGGGATTGGCTGGCGCCAAGGGGTAGGCGGGCCAACGGGGACCAATCAGGGAAGCCGGTGGCTCGGAGTAAGACCCTCCCCCCTCAGGTGCCCCCCCGCACCTACGTACCTATCCAGAAGAGCAACAAGAACCAGCGCAGAGTGTCGGCCGACCCGGTAACTACTCACCCTATGACAGATTCATTACGTGACTTTGCATGACATAGCATTAATTCACATCTAGCGTTGTTACCTCACACCCTCATTCCATGTTTCCATAGTCAAACCTAGACACAAATAAACAATCCTTGTAATGTCTAGGCTTGTCTCCAGCTTACTCCAGTCAAGTCAGTCTATTCCAACGCAGTCCAGCTGTGTTTCGTTTCGTTGAGTTCCTTGACTGAATGCTCTGTTACATTCAGTTCTGTGCTGATCCTTCTTGTGTCTTTGTGTGTGATTGGCAGGTGTCTCTGGGCCCCAGGCTCAATGGTTTTGGCTATGAGCTCTTCCAGGTGTCAGAGGAGAGAGATGAGGAGGTGGCCGCCTTCTGTCACATGCTCGACGTGTAAGTGTACGGCCCAATCCCAAATCGACCCCTAAGCCAAACACCCTATGCACTTGTGGAGATCTGAGAGGTTTAGGGGTTGATTTGTGATTGGGCCCAAATGTTACCCTCTCACCCTCAGTCAGGCTGTTTAGAACCATTCCTGTGCTGTGGTTTTGTTGTGGTTGTATTGTGGTCAGGCTGACCATAAGCAGTTATAACCATAACTGTGTGTTGTGGTCAATTCACGGTCAGCTATGTATTACCTTTTAATAACCATCGCTGTGTGGTGGTTGTGTTGTTTTCAGGTTGCGGTCGGCGTATCCAAGCAGCGACCGCTCTAAGAACTCTGGGTTTGTGTGGTCGCCTTCAGTGGGGCCTGAAGAGCTGCAACAGGGGTTAGGGGTCAGCGTCAAAGTTACTGTCATCAGCGACCACGTCAGAGAACCACTCACCTTCACCTGTGATGGTAAGACATGCACGCTCGCACACTCTCTCACTCACACACACACTCACACACCCCGCAGGTTCATTTGGGGCAGCAGGTAGCTTAGTGGTTAAGAGCGTTGTGCCAGTAACCGAAAGGTCGCTGGTTCTAATCCCCAAGCCGACTAGGTGAAAAATCTGTCGATGTGCCCTTGAGCAAGGCACTTAACCCTAATTGCTCCTGTAAGTCGCTCTGGATAAGAGCGTCTGCTAAATGACTAAAATGTAATTAGCACAGAGATCACTCACCCTTATTTTCAAACACACATCCTCAGCGAATGTCATGTCTGCTTCACTCAGTCCTATCCAGGCCACTGTGGTTTTCCAATGGGAATGTTTTGTACAGTATCAGGAATAAGGGAAAGCATGTGGTTGGAGTTTCCTTAATGAATTACACTGACCGGATCCCAGCCAACCAACTGTCTCATCTGGCCTCTCAATAAAACATGACTGACTCTCATTCATCTGTCTAAGAGAAAGGGGAAAAAGAGGGGGAGTTGAAGAGAGGGAGATTTAAGGGAAGGGGGAGGAGAGAACGCTTTGGAAACATCACTGTTCATGCCATGAACCTCTCTTTCTGCCCATCTTTCTCGCTCTCTGTTTCTCTCTCTACCTCACCCTCTCTCCCTTAGTG
>NC_139999.1:43525441-43567441 GCF_964263955.1 Coregonus lavaretus
TGTCAACTTACACACAGCACTGACAGACACCCTTACTCCAACAGACATGCCACCAGGGGTATTTTCACAGTCCCATAATCCAGAACAAATTCAAGAGAACATACAATATTATATAGAGCCATGATTGCATGGAACTCCCTTCTATCTCAGATTGCTCAAGTGAACAGCAAACCTGGTTTTAAAAAAACTGATAAAGCAACACCTCACGGCACAACGCATCTCCCCTATTGTGTGTATGTACTGATATGTAGGCTATGTGTGACATTTGAAATGTATGCAGTTCTGTCCTTGAGCTGTTGTTGTCTATTAATGTTCTGTATTATGTCAGGTTTCATGTTCTGTGTGGACCCCAGGAAGAGTAGCTGCTGCTTTGCTGTTCACTATCACAACAGCTAATGGGGATCCTAATAAACTACCAATACCAAGTATGACCAATAGTCAGATAGATATTGGCCCTGTTGGAGTACTTCAGAAATGCATTCTTCTTTCTTTCCTACAAGAATACAGAACTGAATTGGTTGAATTGGTGAAAATGAAAGGGTAACATTGCTTTCGCCACCATCATTTATAGATCTGTGCTTGCCTCAAGGAAAGTATTTGAACACGGCCATTGTTGTAAAACAGTTTCTTTACATGATTTGAACCTCTCTTTCACTCTACCTCTCCCAGGTTGTTGAAGGACACTCTGCAGGACAGTCAGTTCAGTGGGAGGTACCAGCACCTGTTAGCAGGACTGCTGTGCTGTGTGGGTCGGGGTCTAAGAGAGGAGTTTGACAGACAGTGCTGGCTGGTCACCATCCTGGCTAAAGTAGCCCAACGTGTCCGGGACGCCTCTCCCTCCAGCAGACAGGCCATCCTTCGAGAGGGCCTAGAGGAGGTCAAGCAGTTCTTCTCAGTCAGTAGCAGCTGCCGTCTCCCCCTCAACCCTGGCATGCTGGTCAAAGCCATCAACATACAGGTACGTGTTTTTTATAAAACCTTTCTTTTGACAGGGAGTCAATGCTGAGACCAAGGTCTCTTTTCCAGATGAGGCCTGTATAGCACCACAATACACATCAAAATATAATAAACACATTCAACTACACATTCATATACACAATTAAATACATGAAAAAGAAAACACAATCATAAAATAACAGACACATTCTTCAGTAAAAAGGTCCCCTAACAACCGTCTGAAATGCCCTAGAGGCATCAATTCCTCCAATTTTAAAGTGCATTGTAGATCATTCCACACGTAAGGTGCAAGGAGATTAAAGGCTGGTTTACCTAACTCTCTAGACACCAATAAGTCGGAAGTTTGTGGAGCAGGGCTTTGTAAACAAAAAGAGTGTAATGATGTGATCTAAGTGACTTCAAAGAGGTCCAGCCAACCTTTTGGTAAAGAATACAGTGATTAGTAATAAAACTTTATTTTTACTATTTTCTACATTGTATAATAATAGTGAAGATATCAAAACTATGAAATAACATATGGAATCATGTAGTAAGCAAAAAAGTGTTAAACAAATCAAAATATACTTTATGTTTGAGATTCTTCAAATAGCCACCCTTTGCCTTGATGACAGCTTTGCACACTCTTGGCATTCTCTCAACCAGCTTCACCTGGAATGCTTTTCCAACAGTCTTGAAGTAGTTCACACATATACTGAGCACTTGTTGGCTGCTTTTCCTTCATTCTGCGGTCAGACTCATCCCAAACCATCTCAATTGGGTGGAGGTCGGGGATTGTGGAGGCCAGGTCATCTGATGCAGCACTCCAACACTCTCCTTCTTGGTAAAATAGCCCTTACACAGCCTGGAGGTGTGTTGGGTCATTGTCCTGTTGAAAAACAAATGATAGTCCCACTAAGCCCAAAACAGATGGGATGGCGTATCACTGTAGAATGCTGTGGTAGCCATGCTGTGTGGGTCATTGTCCTGTTGAAAAACAAGTGATAGTCCCACTAAGCCCAAACCAGATGGGATGGCGTATCACTGTAGAATGCTGTGGTAGCCATGCTGGTTAAGTGTGCCTTGAATTCTAAATAAATCACAGACAGTGTCACCAGCAAAGCACCATCACACCTCCTCCTTCATGCTTTACGGTAGGAAATACACATGAGGAGATCATCTAATCACCAACAACGCTTCTCACAAAGACACAGCGGTTGGAACCAAAAATCTCCAATCTAGACTCCAGACATAAGGACACATTTCCACCGGTCTGATTGCTTGTGTTTTTTGGCCCAAGCAAGTCTCTTCTTCTTATTGGTTTCTTTGCAGCAATTTGACCATGAAGGCCTGATTCACACAGTTCTGAGGCTGGTAACTCTAATGAACTTATCCTCTGCAGCAGAGGTAACTCTGGGTCTTCCATTCCTGTGGCGGTCCTCATGAGAGCCAGTTTCATCATAGCGCTTGATGGTTTTTACGACTGCACTTTTTCCGGCTTGACTGACCTTAAAATAATGATGGAATGTTGTTTCTCTTTGCTTATTTGACCTGTTCTTGCCATAATATGGACTTGGTATTTTACCAAATAGGGCTATCTTCTGTATACCCCGCCCCTACCTTGTCACAACACAACTGATTGGCTCAAACGCATTAAGAAGGAAAGAAATTCCACAAATTAACTTTTAAGAAGGCACACCTGTTAATTGAAATGCATTCCAGGTGACTACCTCATGAAGAATCTCATATATAAAATATATTTAGATTTGTTTAACACTTTTTGGGTTACTACATGATTCCATATGTGTTATGTCATAGTTTTGATGTCTTCACTATTACTCTACAATGTAAAAATAAAGAAAAACCCTTGAATGAGAAGGTGTCCAAACTTTTGACTGGTAGTGTACTTCAGGAAATTCAAGAAACCCTGTCAGTCACGATGGCCTGAGGTCTGACACTAAGATAATCATAAAACCATGAACAGGCTTCAGAGCTCAGGCCTATCGAGAACAACTTATTCAATAAAATAGCATGATCAACAGTATCAAAAGCTTTTGACAGGTCCACAAACAAAGCAGCACATTTCATTTGAGTGTCTAAAGCATTGCCAAGATCATTAACAACTGAAGTGGTTGCTGTAATAGTCCTACACTATGCCCAGGCCTAAAGCCTGATTGGTTTAAATTAAAAATACACTTCTCAGATGAAAAAGAGCCAAGTTGTATATTTACCAAGGATTCAAGTATCTTAGCAAGACAAGGAGGTGATAATTATTACGATCACTACTCTCCCCGCCCTTATGGAGTGGCAGCACAAGAGCTGATTTCCATACTTTTGGAATATTTCCTGATAGCAATATTAAATAAAAAATGTGGGATATTGAGCCAACAATGATGGGCGCTGCACACTTAAGCAGACCGGGATCCAATTGGTCGCCCCCTGTGGATTTCTTGTTGTCTATTGCTAGCAAAGCATCCAGAACTTATTTTTCTGTAAATAGCCTAAAAGAAAAGCTTTGACTATCTGGTCATTCAGCAAGTTTCCTTTATCAGCATCCAGCTCAATATCATTGTGAATAGGCTTAGCCCGCTGAAATAAAATGGTGATTAAATCCATCAATGATGGAATTTTTTCCGTAATGAAGCCTGTGTCTGAATGAATTTGTTGGCAGAGAGGAAGAAGAACCCTTCAGGGATCTGACAGTTTTCCAGAATTTAGCCGGGTTCCCATTACAATCCGAAAGAGTGGTTACATAATACTCAGATTTAGCCTTTCTGATTTGTCTTACACAATGATTCCTCAGTTGCTTAAAAGCTTGCCAGTCTGGGCCTAAGCCTGTGTTCCTGGCCTTGACCCAAGTATCATCTCTTTTATGAATGACTTCTGATAATTCCCTGGTCAAAAGTAGAATACTGTAGGGAACAGGGACGCATGCCCATAGTTTGTTTGCATAAATGCTAATGCACAGTGTCTTTGGTTGCTTGGTTGTATGTTTGCCTCTGGGTGTTCTGTGTTTGCCTCTGGGTGTTCTGTGTTCAATTGTAGTATGTGTATGTTCCTTTGTATTTTAGTGTGTGTGTGTGTGTGATCTCTAATCCTTTCTCTCATCTCCTGTCTGCAGTCGTGCTCCTACTTCAACTCCAACGCCGTGCCCCTCAAACTGTCCTTCCAGAACCTGGACCCTCGAGGAGACAACATCAACGTCATCTTCAAGGCACACATTCTAAACTACTGAATCAACAAACCACTTCATTGTGCTTTTCTGAACCCTTGTTGACCTTTGACCTCTGTGACCTCTCTGTCTTGTGCCGTTTGACCTCTACTTCCCAGTCAGGTGATGACCTGCGCCAGGACATGCTGACCTTGCAGATCATCCGCATCATGAACAAGATCTGGATCCAGGAGGGACTGGACATGAGGATGGTCATCTTCAGATGCTTCTCTACTGGACGAGGCAGAGGTGAGGAAGGGAGAGCGAGGGGGGGGGGATATGAATTGGAGATGTGTTACAATACTGACTCCCCTCTCTACCTCTATCCTCCCCCCTCTTTCTCCTCCCTTCTATCCCACCCGCTCTCTCCCTCTCTTCCTTCCCCTCTCTCCCCTTCTCTCTCTCTCTCTGTCTGTCTGTGTGTCTGTGTGTGTGTGTCAGGTATGGTGGAGATGATTCCCCAGGCTGAGACTCTGAGGAAGATCCAGGGGGAACATGGAGTGACTGGTTCCTTTAAGGACCGCCCCCTGGCTGACTGGCTACAGAAACACAACCCTACAGAGGACGAGTACGAGAAGGTACGGTCACTAACGCGCGCGCACACTGTTGCCCGCATGCATGCACGCACTCACTCTCTCAAGCACACACACGTACGCACACACACTCTCTCTCTCTCCTTCTCAAACTCACAAACACACTCTGTCGTACACACTTTGACCTGTAACCTCTAACCCTGTTCTATGTCATGCTAGGCTGTGGAGAACTTCATTTACTCGTGCGCAGGCTGCTGTGTGGCCACCTACATCTTGGGTATCTGTGACCGCCACAACGACAACATCATGCTGAAGACCAGCGGTCACATGTTCCACATCGACTTCGGCAAGTTCCTGGGACATGCCCAGATGTTCGGCAACATCAAACGGTGAGCCCTGGAGGCAGAAAGTACGCTGGGAAATGTATGCCCAACTTCAATTTCTAATCTAGCCGTATCCCCTATCGCTAGGACAGAGGATCACAACTTTAGCCACTTAGTCTTTGTTTTTAGCTATGCCTTACCGAAGGGTCCTTGCTATCTAGAATCCTTGGGATGTCCCAACTCTGATGTCACCCCATTGAAGTTGAAATTTAAAATGGTTAGGGTAAGGGTAGGGGTTAATGTTAGGGCTTAGGATATGGACATCCCAAGGATCCCAAAACTGTATTTTTCTGACCGACACAGATGGTTCTGTTCCTATTGGTAGAGACCAATTGCCCTGTGTTCTGATTACTGTTTCTCTGTGTGTGTGTGATTGGCAGGGACCGTGCTCCATTTGTGTTCACTTCTGACATGGCCTATGTCATCAACGGAGGAGACAAACCTTCCAGTCGCTTTCATGACTTTGTGGACCTGTGCTGTGAGGCCTACAACCTCATCCGCAAACATGCACACCTCTTCCTCAACCTACTGGGACTGGTACGTACATATGGACCGCCATACGTAAAAATGTATGCACACATGACTGTAAGTCGCTTTGGATAAAAGCGTCTGCTAAATGGCATATTATTATATTATTACACGCAGGCACACACACACACGTGCGCACACATACACTCACACACACTGTTTTCCTATGTCTCCTGTGTAGATGTTGTCATGTGGCATCCCTGAGCTGTCAGATCTGGATGATCTGAAGTATGTCTACGACGCCCTGAGACCTCACGAGTCTGAGGCTGACGCCACCATGTACTTTACCAGGTACACACACACAAAAATACAGTGAGGGGAAAAAAGTATTTGATCCCCTGCTGATTTTGTACGTTTGCCCACTGACAAAGAAATGATCAGTCTATAATTTTAATGGTAGGTTTATTTGAACAGTGAGAGACAGAAGAATAACAACAACAAAAATCCAGAAAAAAAACGCATGTCAAAAATGTTATAAATTGATTTGCATTTTAATAAGGGAAATAAGTATTTGACCCCCTCTCAATCAGAAAGATTTCTGGCCCCCAGGTGTCTTTTAAACAGGTAACGAGCTGAGATTAGGAGCACACTCTTAAAGGGAGTGCTCCTAATCTCAGCTTGTTACCTGTATAAAAGACACCTGTCCACAGAAGCAATCAATCAATCAGATTCCAAACTCTCCACCATGGCCAAGACCAAAGAGCTCTCCAAGGATGTCAGGGACAAGATTGTAGACCTACACAAGGCTGGAATGGGCTACAAGACCATCGCCAAGCAGCTTGGTGAGAAGGTGACAACAGTTGGTGCGATTATTCGCAAATGGAAAAAACACAAAATAACTGTCAATCTCCCTCGGCCTGGGGCTCCATGCAAGATCTCACCTCGTGGAGTTGCAATGATCATGAGAACGGTGGAACGAGGAATCAGCCCAGAACTACACGGGAGGATCTTGTCAATGATCTCAAGGCAGCTGGAACCATAGTCACCAAGAGAACAATTGGTAACACACTACGCCGTGAAGGACTGAAATCCTGCAGCGCCCGCAAGGTCCCCCTGCTCAAGAAAGCACATATACAGGCCCGTCTGAAGTTTGCCAATGAACATCTGAATGATTCAGAGGAGAACTGGGTGAAAATGTTGTGGTCAGATGAGACCAAAATGGAGCTCTTTGGCATCAACTCAACTCGCCGTGTTTGGAGGAGGACGAATTCTGCCTATGACCCCAAGAACACCATCCCCACCGTCAAACATGGAGGTGGAAACATTATGCTTTGGGGGTGTTTTTCTGCTAAGGGAACAGGACAACTTCACCGAATCAAAGGGACGATGGAAGGGGCCATGTACCGTCAGATCTTGGGTGAGAACCTCATTCCCTCAGCCAGGGCATTGAAAATGGGTAGTGGATGGGTATTCCAGCATGACAATGACCCAAAACACACGGCCAAGGCAACAAAGGAGTGGATCAAGAAGAAGCACATTAAGGTCCTGGAGTGGCCTAGCCAGTCTCCAGACCTTAATCCCATAGGAAATCTGTGGAGGGAGCTGAAGGCTCGAGTTGCCAAACGTCAGCCTCGAAACCTTAATGACTTGGAGAAGATCTGCAAAGAGGAGTGGGACAAAATCCTTCCTGAGATGTGTGCAAACCTGGTGGCCAACTACAAGAAACGTCTGACCTCTGTGATTGCCAACAAGGGTTTTGCCACCAAGTACTAAGTCATGTTTTGCAGAGGGGTCAAATACTTATTTCCCTCATTAAAATGCAAATCAATTTATAACATTTTTGACATGCGTTTTTCTGGATATTTTTGTTGTTATTCTGTCTCTCACTGTTCAAATAAACCTACCATTAAAACTATAGACTGATCATGTCTTTGTCAGTGGGCAAACGTACAAAATCAGCAGGGGATCAAATACTTTTTTCCTTCACTGTACGTCTGTATCATTGTCTCACGTTGAGGGACGAGCGTCACGTAGCAGTGACGCCATCTGACATGAGACTATGACTCATGAATATAACTCTATACTGTAGACTTATAGACCGTATAGTCATAGACTGTGTGTTTCTGTCTGGTTTTTCCATTTGTCTGCTCTGCGTTGTTGTCTCTTGTTTGACTGATCTTTCTCTCCCCCCTCACTCTCTCTCTCCTCACTCTGTCTGTCTGTCTGTCTGTCTGTCTGTCTGTCTGTCTGTCTGTCTGTCTGTCTGTCTGTCTGTCTGTCTGTCTGTCTGTCTGTCTGTCTGTCTGTCTGTCTGTCTGTCTGTCTGTCTGTCTGTCTGTCTGTCTGTCTGTCTGTCTGTCTGTCTGTCTGTCTGTCTGTCTGTCTGTCTGTCTGTCTATCTATCTATCTATCTATCTATCTATCTATCTATCTATCTATCTATCTATCTATCTATCTATCTATCTATCTATCTATCTATCTATCTATCTATCTATCTATCTATCTATCTCTCTATCTCTCTCTCTCTCTCTCTCTCTCTCTCTCTCTCTCTCTCTCTCTCTTTCTCTCTCTCCCTCCTCTCCCTCTCCCTCTCCCTCTCCCTCTCCCTCTCCCTCTCCCTCTCCCTCTCCCTCTCTCTCTCTCTCTCTCTCTCTCTCTCTCTCTCTCTCTCTCTCGCTCTCTCTCTCTCTAGGTTGATAGAGTCAAGTCTGGGCAGTGTTGCCACTAAGTTGAACTTCTTCATCCATAACTTGGCCCAGATGAAGTTTGCCTCATCCGAGGAGCGTCCTGTCCTCTCCTTCGCCCCACGGGTTTACACCCTCAAGACTGACGGACTCATCCGCAACCTCTTTGTCTGCCGACACATACGAACATACAGCCCCAGCAAAGGATACGTAAGTCTACAGTCATACAGTTGAAGTCGGAAGTTTACATACACTTAGGTTGGAGTCATTAAAACTTGTTTTTCAACCACTCCACACTTTCTTGTTAACAAACTATAGTTCAGGCAAGTCGGTTAGGAATAGTAATTTTTCCAACAATTGTTTACAGACAGATTATTTCACTTATAATTCACTGCATCACAATTCCAGTGGGTGAGAAGTTTACATACACTAAGTTGACTGTGCCTTTAAACAGCTTGGAAAATTCCTGAAAATGATGTCATGGCTGTAGAAGCTTCTGATAGGCTAATTGACATCATTTGAGTCAATTGGAGGTGTACCTGTGGATGTATTTCAAGGCCTACCTTCAAACTCAGTGCCTCTTTGCTTGACATCATGGGAAAATCAAAAGAAATCAGCCAAGACCTGAGAAAAGAAATTGTAGACCTCCACAAGTCTGGTTCATCCTTGGGAGCAATTTCAAAACGCCTGAAGGTACCACGTTCATCTGTACGAACAATAGTACGCAAGTATAAACACCATGGGACCACGCAGCCCTCATACCGCTCAGGAAGGAGACACTTTCTGTCTCCTAGAGATGACCGTACTTTGGTGCGAAAAGTGCAAATCAATCCCAGAACAACAGCAAAGGACCTTGTGAAGATGCTGGAGGAAACAGGTACAAAAGTATCTATATCCACAGTAAAACGAGTCCTATATCGACATAACCTGAAAGGCCGCTTAGCAAGGAAGAAGTCACTGCTCCAAAACCACCATGAAAAAGCCAGACTACGGTTTGCAACTGCACATGGGGACAAAGATCGTACTTTTTTGAGAAATGTCCTCTGGTCTGATGAAACAAAAACAGAACTGTTTGGCCATAATGACCATCATTATGTTTGGAGGAAAGGGGGGAAGGCTTGCAAGCCGAAGAACACCATCCCAACCGTGAAAGACAGGGGTGGCAGCATCATGCTGTGGGGGTGCTTTGCTGCAGGAGGGACTGGTGCACTTCACAAAATAGATGGCATCATGAGGAAGGAAAATTATGTGGATATATTGAAGCAAGCTGAAGTAAATCATTCTCTACTATTATTCTGACATTTCACATTCTTAAAATAAAGTGGTGATCCTAACTGACCTAAGAAAGGGAATTTTTACTAGGATTGTATTTGGCTAAGGTGTATGTAAACTTCCGACTTCAACTGTACGTACCTACAACCCTAGTAAATTAAACATACAGTACCAGTCAAAGGTTTGGACACACCTACTAATTCCAGGGTTTTTCTTTATTTTTGAAGAATAATAGTGAATACATAAAAACTATGAAATAACACACATGGAGTCATGTAGTAACCAAAAAAGTGTTAAAAAAAATCAAAATATGTTATATTTGAGATTCTTCAAAGTAGCCACCCCTTTGCCTTGATGACAGCTTTGCACACTCTTGGCATTCTCTCAACCAGCTTCATGAGGTATTCACCTGGAATGCATTTCAATTAACAGTTGTGCCTTGTTAAGAGTTAATTTGTGGAATTTCGTTCCTTCTAAATGCATTTGAGACAATCAGTTGTGTTGTGACAAGGTAGGGGTGGTATACAGAAGATAGCCCTATTTGGTAAAAGACCAAGTCCATATTCTGGCAAGAACAGGTCAAATAAACAAAGAGAAACAACAGTACATCATTATTTTAAAACATGAAGGTCAGTCAAGCCAGAACATTTCAAGAACTTTGAAAGTTTCTTCAAGTGCAGTAGCAAGAACCAACAGGTGATATGATGAAACTGGCTCTCATGAGGACCGCCACAGGAAAGGGAGACCCAGAGTTACCTCTGCTGCAGAGGATAAGTTCATTAGAATAACTGCACCTCAGATTGCAGCCCAACTAAATGCTTCACAGAATTCAAGTAACAGACACATCTCAACATCAGCTGTTCAGAGGTGACTGTGTGAATCAGGCCTGGTTCACAGCTGGTAGAGCACGGCGCTTGTAACGCCAAGGTAGTGGGTTCGATCCCCGGGACCACCCATACACAAAAATGTATGCACGCATGACTGTAAGTCGCTTTGGATAAAAGCGTCTGCTAAATGGCATATTATTATATTATTATTATTCATGGTCGAATTGCTGCAAAGAAACCACTACTAAAGGACACCAATAAGAAGAAGAGACTTGATTGGGCCAAGAAACACGAGCAATGGGCATTAGACCGGCGGAAATCTGTCCTTTGGTCTGATGAGTCCAAATTTGAGATTTTTGGTTCTAACCGCCGTGTCTTTGTGAGACCTCCAGGCTGTGTAATGGCTATTTGACCAAGAAAGAGAGTAATGGAGTGCTGCATCAGATGACCTGGCCTCCACAATCACCCGATCTCAACCCTATTGAGATGGTTTGAGATGAGCTGGACCGCAGAGTGAAGGAAAAGCAGCCAACAAGTGCTCAGCATATGTGGGAACTCCTTCAAGACTGTTGGAAAAGCATTCCAGGTGAAGCTGGTTGAGAGAATGCCAAGAGTGTGCAAAGCTGTCATCAAGGCAAAGGGAGGCTACTTTGAAGAATCTCAAATATAAAATATATTTTGATTTGTTTAACACCTTTTTGGTTACTACATGATTCCATATGTGTTATCTCATAGTTTTGATGTCTTTACTATTATTCAACATTTTGACTGGTACTGTACGTAAGTCTACAGTTGCTTGTATGCAAAGGCCAAGCAAGGAATAAGTCGTACACTATACTAGGTATACACATAGACCCAGCAAATGAAAGCTTTTTAAGTTGGATGTATAAACATATGCACCTACACCAGGCAGTGGCTGTCAGTGCTATTTCAGATGAGCGAGGACAATTTGTTTTCCATGAGCATGGCCTTATTTCTATCACAGGATATTGGATGACTGTCATTCATATTCCATTCCTTGTTTTCGAAAGAAAAGCAATTTTTTTGTCCATTTAAATAACATCAAATTGATCAGAAATACAGTGTAGACATTGTTAATGTTGTAAATGGCTATTGTAGCTGGAAACGGCTGACTTTTTATGGAATATCTACATAGGCGTACAGAGGCCCAGTATCAGCAACCATCAGTCCTGCAAAACACCAGTCTCAACGTCAACAGTGAAGAGGCGACTCCGGGATGCTGACCTTCTAGGCAGAGCTGCAAAGAAAAAGCCATATCTCAGACTGGCCAATAAAAAGAAAAGATTACGATGGGCAGTCTGAGATATGGCTTTTTCTTTGCAACTCTGCCTAGAAGGTCAGCATCCCGGAGTCGCCTCTTCACTGTTGACGTTGAGACTGGTGTTTTGCGGGTACTATTTAATCAAGCTGCCAGTTGAGGACCTGTGAGGCGCCTGTTTCTCAAACAAGACACTCTAATGTATTTGTCCTCTTGCTCAGTTGTGCACCGGGGGCTCCCACTCCTCTTTCTATTCTGGTTAAAGCCAGTTTGCGCTGTTCTGTGAAGGGATAGTACACAGCGTTGTACGAGATCTACAGTTGCTTGGCAATTTCTCGCATGGAATAGCCTTAATTTCTCAGAACAAGAATATACTGACGAGTTTCAAAAGAAAGTTATTTGTTTCTGGCCATTTTGATTCTGTAATCGAACCCACAATTGCTGATGCGGCAGATACTCAACTAGTCTCAAGAAGGCCAGTTTTATTGCTTCTTTAATCAGCACAACAGTTTTCAGCTGTGCTAACATAATTGCAAAAGGGTTTTCTAATGATCAATTAGCCTTTTAAAATGATAAACTTGGATTAGCAAACACAACGTGCCATTGGAACACAGGACTGATGGGTGCTGATAATGGGCCTCTGTAGATATTCCATTAAAAATCAGCCATTTCCAGCTACAATAGCCATTTACAACATTAACAATGTCTAAAATGTATTTCTGATCAATTTGATGATATTTTAAAGGACATAATAATTGCTTTTCTTTAGAAAACAAGGACATTTCTAAGTGACCCCAAACTTTCGAACGGTAGTGTATATGTTTAAAATATAAACTTTGCTCCAGTATGTAACTCCTGTGTGTCTCTCTCCCCAGGCATTTGTGGTGAAGGTGGAGCGGGAGGGCCAACAGGAGTCAGTGTTGGTACAGAGGAGCTTTGAGGAGTTCTTTGAACTACACAGTAAACTACGCCTCATCTTCCCCTCGTCCAAACTACCCAGGTAACACACACACATACACTTATGCACACACACACACACTGATAATGTACAGAGAACATAACCCTTCTCTTGAAACAACGCTTAACTGTAAGTAGTGATAGAGGAATAGTAAAATATGAGTGATAATAATGGAGTATTAATCTCTCGTGGACAGACTACGCATCTGACCAAATTCTGGGTTAACCGAGATTAATGGAGTCTAAATAACTGAAGGAAATTATGTCAGTGGTATCTATCTGTACCCATACTAACTACCTACAGTAACTAAATGTAGCAACTGTAAAGTGAAACCATGGCAAAGTCCTTTGATGCCCCTCCCAGTTTCCCCAGCCGCTTTTTGATTGGGCGGTCTCGAGGAGAGGCGATGGCTGATAGGAGGAAAGATGAGCTGAACGGATACGTCTGGCATCTGGTGCACGCTGCGCCAGAGGTCGCCCAGGTAACCAGTGACCTTTGGTGTGTTCACTAGACTGACCACGAATGTCATCCTAATCCTGTAACAACCCATTTACAGTGTTTAAGTTGTAGTGTAAATGACTGTATGAAACTAATGTGATTCTTAAAATTACTGTATTCTTTTTCTAACTGACATCATAAATATCCAGACGTACACTGGCACAGGCTTATAAAAATAGAGGCAGAATGATCGGTACAGAGTCTCTGTCTGTCTGTGGTTTCAGTTTGACTGCAGGGTTTCTTAGAATTCAGCCCCTCCCTTTTAGAAGCAGCGTCATATCAGCCTTGCAGCCTCAGACACACAAACACACATGCTATCTCAGGGCGGATACTGCAGGCCCATATCAGAGCTGTCCAGCCTCGGAGTGCTGGCAAACTTCCGTCCACTGTATCCGTAATAGAACAGTTTGACAAACTAAAACACAAGCTAGAATTGCTAGCCCCAAATATTGGCATTTAATTTTTCAGTTTGGAAATAGTGCCCACAGTGTTCTGGTGAGTTAATGTGCTACCTGTAAATGAATTAGGCCTCATGGAGGTTGGCATATTGTTGTTTTCTGTCATTAACTGAATATACACTTCCTCCTCCTCTTCTCTACCCCCCTCTCTCTCTCTCTCTTTTGTCTATCTCTCAGTGTGACCTCATCTACACTTTCTTCCATCCTCTGCAAAGAGACGAGAAACCTGGAACAGTGGTGAACACACTGCAGAGCAAACCTGCAGGTACACACCCACACAGTGTGTGATTCATCATATTACTCACTGAGAGGATTGATAGCTATTGATTGGAACCATTATTTTAATGAGATCATTTGCACAGCATGTAGGCACAGGGTTAAAGTTAATCGCTTACTAAAAACAAACGCCCACACAGTATATCTACCAGCATCAGCCGACCCCGTGGCTCTGTATCCTTGGCGACGGGAATAGTAGCCTATGTGATAACTTTAACCAATCACAGACTAGGGTCTTATTATGCGCTGTTTGAACAACGTGTCGGGAATCACACAGCATGTCAAACACAGAGGTGTACACGAACACTAACGCTGTTATCTACATTTCTCTTAGACCATGCAGCATTTCTTGCTTTGGGAGCAGTTTTCAGTTCATACTTATTGCTGTTTGCACAGTTGGATAGTGAGATGTTATGGTTGCTGTGTTTGGTTACATTGACCTAAGGATCAGGGTTAGGGTTAGAGGTCAATGGAACTCCAGCTGTTGCTCTGCCTGATTGGCTTTCTAATGAAGATGGATCTACAGCACTTACAGAGGAATAGAATCACCTATCTCTGTAGATCCATCCCTCCCTGGCCCGTCACACACACAATGCATGGACACACACCTCCTGCCACTATAAACACACACACTGTAGGCTATAGACTTATTCAGATCCTACATCATACTCTTTCAGCTCTAAACACATACTCTGTCTGAGTCTCTGTCTCTCTCCCCCACCTCCAGAGATCTGTTGGGCTCCGGTCTCAGGCAAAGTGGTAGGAGAGGTCAAGCTCTCCATCTCCTATAAGAGTGACAAGCTCTTCATCATGGTCATGCACATACGAGGCCTGGTGAGTGTATGCGTTTATGCGTGTGTGTGTGTGTACGCTCAGCATACTGATTGAGAATGTAATGAAGTTGTATACTGTTATTGTGGATATACTGACTATCCCCATCCCCCCTCTGTCTTTCCCAGCAACCCTTGCAGGATGGGACAGACCCTGACCCCTACGTCAAGCTGTACCTCCTCCCAGACCCCCAGAAAACCGGCAAGAGGAAGACCAAGGCTGCGCGACGCACCTGCAACCCCACCTACAACGAGATGGTGAGGAAAGGTTCCTAAGTACAAAACAAAACAAATCATTAATCTTACAATGGAGTCAAGAAGGCAAAATTATATTTGTCCCTTCTCTCTCCCCGTAGCTGGTGTATGACCGTATCCCTCGCGGGGACCTGCAGCAGAGGGTGATCCACCTGCGGGTGCTGGGGGAGGGTGCATTCTGGGAAAACACCCTGCTGGGCGAGGCCTTCATCCCCCTGAAGACCCTGACAGCCGGGCAGTGCTGGGCAGACTGGCACCAACTGGGCACACCCAGCACAGACTCCACACGCTGAGAGGTGGAGGGTGAGAGGGATAGAGAGGAATGACTGATCAGGTTGTGTGTGCACACAGGTGTACGTGAGTGTGTTCAGTTGTTGTGGTCAGAGTTGTCCAGCTTCTCGGGGCTGGTTTATTCCCCCAGTGGGGGTGTGTGTTGACCCGTATCCTGCCCAGGTGGGAGGTGTGTGTTCTATCTAGGTTTGAGGTGTGTTTGTGTGTGTCTGTAGCCTCATTGACCGTCAATCGTCACTGGACACTGTATCCATGGGACTGTACTGTACTGTATGGACCTACTGTAAGCCTCTCTGATCAACATAAGAAGGGATAACTGGAGCATGTGACCATAAGGGAAGATAACCAGTCTGTTCTTCTGGTGAATCTGACTACCAGAAGACTTTTCTCTGGTAACAACATGGACCAGTGGAAGGAAGCAGAGGGCATTGTTACTCTGTGAAAACATGGACCCCGCATCTTTCCTCTTATCTAGGGCCAATGGAGAGACGTCCATCTTACCGCCTGACGAAAAAGGGGTGTAGTCCCCTCCAAAGTTGTGTCTTTTAAAAGAGAACCTTAAGTTATTTATTTTTCAAATGTTATCCTTCTGTTAATGCAGCTCCATTTCGAGCTCGGTTTGGTTGTGTGATGTGTGTATATGATTTTGATTTCTGTGTGTACCCCAGATTTATGCAGATCGTGATATGTGAATTATGTTGGGTCCAGTCTTTCTGATTTGAGAGAGAGAGGGCGTAGATGCTTTTGTATCGTTGTGGGGTAGAGATGTACAGTCATGGTCAAAAGTTTTGAGAATGACACAAATATTAATTTTCACTAAGTCTGCTGCCTCAGTTTTTATGATGACAATTTGCATATACTCCAGAATGTTATGAAGAGTGATCAGATGAATTGCAATTAATTGCAAAGACCATCTTTGCCATGACAATGAACTTAATCCCAAACAAACATTTCCACTGCATTTCAGCCCTGCCACAAAAGGACCAGCTGACATCATGTCAGTGATTATCTCGTTAACACAGGTGAGAGTGGTGACGAGGACAAGGCTGGAGATCACTCTGTCATGCTGATTGAGTTAGAATAACAGACTGGAAGCTTTAAAAGGAGGGTGGTGCTTGAAATCATTGTTCTTCCTCTGTTAACCATGGTTACCTGCAGGGAAACACGTGCCGTCATCATTGCTTTGCACAAAAAGGGCTTCACAGGCAAGGATATTGCTGCTAGTAAGATTGCACCTAAATCAACTATTTATCGGATCATCAAGAACTTCAAGTAGAGAGGTTCAATTGTTGTGAAGAAGGCGTCAGGGCGCCCAAGAAAGTCCAGCAAGCGCCAGGACCGTCTCCTAAAGTTGATTCAGCTGTGGGATCGGGGCACCACCAGTGCAGAGCTTGCTCAGGAATGGCAGCAGGCAGGTGTGAGTGCATCTGCACGCACAGTGAGGCGAAGACTTTTGGAGGATGGCCTGGTGTCAAGAAGGGCAGCGAGGAAGCCACTTCTCTCCAGGAAAAACATCAGGGACAGACTGATATTCTGCAAAAGGTACAGGGATTGGACTGCTGAGGACTGGAGTAAAGTAATTTTCTCTGATGAATCCCCTTTCCGATTGTTTGGGGCATCCGGAAAAAAGCTTGTCCGGAGAAGACAAGGTGAGCGCTACCATCAGTCCTGTGTCATGCCAACAGTAAAGCATCCTGGGACCATTCATGTGTGGGGTTGCTTCTCAGCCAAGGGAGTGGGATCACTCACAATTTTGCCTAAGAACACAGTCATGAATAAAAAATGGTACCAACACATCCTCCGAGAGCAACTTCTCCCAACCATCCAAGAACAGTTTGGTGACGAACAATGCCTTTTCCAGCATGATGGAGCACCTTGCCATAAGGCAAAAGTGATAAATAAGTGGCTCGGGGAACAAAACATCGACATTTTGGGTCCATGGCCAGGAAACTCCCCAGACCTTAGTCCCATTGAGAACTTGTGGTCAATCCTCAAGAGGCGGGCGGACAAACAAAAACCCACAAATTCGGACAAACTCCAAGCATTGGTTATGCAAGAATGGGCTGCCATCAGTCAGGATGTGGCCCAGAAGTTAATTGACAGCATGCCAGGGTGGATTGCAGAGGTCTTGAAAAAGAAGGGTCAACACTGCAAATATTGACTTTTTGCATAAACTTAATGTAATTGTCAATAAAAGCCTTTGACACTTATGGAATGCTTGTAATTATACTTCAGTATACCATAGTAACATCTGACAAAAATATCTAAAAACACTGAAGCAGCTAACTTTGTGAAGACCAATACTTGTGGCATTCTCAAAACTTTTGACCACAACTGTACAGTACCAACCGGACCTGCCTATGGTATGGGTCCACCCTAACACATTAAAGACTCACCAGTGATGGTCTATGGCCCACGTGACTTTAGTCCACTCAGCCTGATTCAGTAGCTACTCTACTGTAGAACTTGTTGGAGTGTGCGCTGGTGTGAGTGTGTGTATTTGTGTCTCCCATTGTTGACTAGCTGTTGTAATCCAAGCTGTACCTAAGCTTCATTTGTCCATTTGATGATAAGTGACAGGTCGCTAATTGCATTTCAAATGTAGTATTGACATAACAAAGTTGTTTCTTATATCAATGCCTTTAAAAATACTTTTTTTGTTGCATGAGTGCTTCTACCCGACACATACATGTAGGTCTATGTGGGGAAACTCAAACGGTTTGCTGAGGTCACAGATAAACTGTCTGAGCAAAGAAATGCTCTTTCAAACACTAAACTCTCACACCATTCAACTGCATGCAGTGTAAATATTGCACTTGGTTTTATTTCTCATGCATTTTGAACTTACATTTGACTTCCATGGCTTTTCAAACTACAAAGGGATCCTGCTTATGTATTATACAGTACTGTAGCTATAAGAGGAAGTGACAATGACAGAAGTGCTGACGAAGCAAATCAAAGATTTGACTACATGTACATTGCGCAACTCATTTGTGTCTTGCCTTGGGAGATACTCAGTAATCTGATACTTTGCCATTTTTGGCAGTGATGTCTCACTCTCGTTTTCGTGTGTAAGAGGTGGACACACTGTCCTTGTTTCACTGGCAGACAGACACTGTGACCTCTTGCAATGCAAATAGTCAATTTTCAGTGGAATAATCTGCTTGTGGGCAGAGTTGTTGCTGTTGAGAGGGGAATATCAAGGTTAACTCATGAATTGAGCAAGAAGGGTTGACCTGTCCGAAAAATATAAATAACTAGGACCAGGTTTATTCCTGGTCAGTAAAAACCAACTCCTGGTGATATATGGTTAATCTGTGAAGGAAGTTTCTATTATAGAGCAGCTATCGTTAAGATAAGGACATCTTGGTGTCCGATGTTTTCAGATCAAAATACAATTACAGACGAATACAGGTTATGGCTGCCTTTCTAAGGTGTTGAAATGTAACACGTATTTGTTTGGATCATTAAACATACCACCATCCATTGCAAGATGGAATATGTAGATACCATTCATTTTGGTTTGGTTGCCTTGGCTTTGACATAACATACAGTTCACCAGCCCTGTTTTAAAAGCATTTATATATTTTTTTGAAATCTGTGAAAATGTTTCTTCATTCAGGATTCATAAAGAGTAGCTACATCACTGTTTTAGAAACAAGGGTAGGCAGTTTGAACAGGTGTGTGTTATAAATGACAAGAGGAGCTCTTCGACTAAAGGTTAGCCTACCTGAGGCTGAAGTGCAGTAATCACACAGAACCAGTATGATTAACCCAAACCAACCAGTTTAACCACTGCACTCATTCAAAAAATACAACACTTTATTTGACTGCCCTTTGAATGTGTCTGGTGGATATTTGCATATTTTTGTTTGATTTCTAGAACAGGAAGAATATTCCCTGTGGTGAGTTTCACAGCAGTCGGAATGGCTGTAATGTGGCAATAGGCTCTTTGTGTGAAGTTTTTAAATTAATAAATTATTGAAAGATGACATTCTCCATATTGAGTGTTGGTATTTGTTGTGTGCTATAAGGCTGATGACAGATATTAAAGTGAAATTGTCTGATTTATTTCCTTGTGTCAGTTGTACCACTTCAGGGGGGAAAAAGGATGAAATATGGCTTCCTTCTCCATGTCTCCTTTTCTTTCTGGTCTTGATACTGTAGCTGAGAGTAGAGTCATATATGGATCTCTATGCAGTATAGGACTCTGGGTAAAAGTGATATGATAGAAATGTTTCTCTTGCCTCTCAGACCAGTGATTTTATGAATGGAAGGAGACCGGGACAGAGGTTAATTGGAAGGCATTGGGACTTCCAAACCAAGCCCCTAGCACCTACCTGCTAAGTACCAAGTGTAGATCTGAAAAGAATGCATAGGTCTGAGCAATATGGTGAACATTCTACCTATTCTTCCAGAAGGTACCTGCCTAGTTATTTCAGATCTACGTGAAGTGCCTAGGGGTAGGGGCTAGGGGTTGATTTGGGACTGGGCAAGAGTTTGACATGGGTCCTTCCAGTTCAGCCCCAAGGGACTGAACTCCGACCACTATGGAATGCTGGGAAAACGGGACAGAATGTAAGTTCAACATGAACTGGATCTTGTGTACTGTAAATACTGAGAATATCATTAATGTGATTTATTTCTTTTATTCAGGATATCATTTTACCCCACTTCTTATTCTTTAGATTTTAAAATGGTATTGCATTTTCTTATTTTTTGACCATGTTTTGTAATATTATTTGCTCTAAATAATAACAAAATAAACTTGAATCTAAAATACTTGTGTGTGTTTTGTGGTGATGTGGGTGTTTGTGTGAGCACTGTTCTGTTGTGTGTTTCATCTGATGAAAGCGCCGTGTAAGATGAAACATCCACTGACTCCGCAGCAGTCAGTATCATGCAAGATCATTGTACCATCGTGTTTATATGAAAATAACACATATGTCTAATTACCATGAAAACCCAACCAGTCACAAAACCATGGGGGAATGGATTAATGATAATTAATGGCATAATTAAACCTCGACTTCTGTTGCAGATAAAATAATTATCTGCAGATACAGCATTGGGGCTTAGGTATAGCTGGCGATCGTGATATACCCCATTATTTTCGATAGAGGTTGTAAGATTGAATCAATAAATTCCCTTTCTGTATCAGAATACACCCTTCTCTCTGAAACAGTTTCATGTGGTTTATCTGTTAATCTCAGTGTAGCTCAAAGGCTATGCCCTGATAATCATTTTCACTATGAGGGAGGGAGGATAGGCTACGCTTCAGTCAGTCTGCATACCTCTGTGTCTGTGTCCCAGCACACCCAGTCAGTCATCTGTGTAACAATCAGATTATTATTATAAGTGTGAATCATCCTGGGTGAATCTCTATGTGGGGAAACAAGGCTCACCATTGCAGGGTTGTTGCTCAGACAAGATCTGCTGGCTAAAGCTGAGAGGCCACAGATGATGAACAGAGACATAAATACAGTATGATGAGAGTGTATGGCATTCAACAGCTAGGAGTTCCCATACAGTATCCCAGGCATGGGAAAGATTCAAGTTACACTGTGCTAGGTACTGATACAACAAGTCAGGGCACCCCTATGAGTATTTAAATGTCACTCTAGGTACGAGCAGTGGTCTTGCCATATAAATACAATGTATTATATTGATTTTGGTCTGGCCCACTATGTTTAATGCTACCTCTGGCAACTTTCAGATTATTTTGCTGTAAAATATATACTCTTTCATGTTTGACACAGAGAGAGATTGAAACAAGATGCTTTTTAAAATTAAAATTGATGGATCACAAAGAGAGCACTTACATGAGTTGAGAATTTCCTCCTGATGTGCAACCCTCCTTTTAAAAATTTGGAATTGAAAATGTTCTTGTCATGAATATTTGATGCCTTAGAAAACTGTGCAGGCAGCACTCAAAGAAAATTGAACATTATGCATTCTTCATAAATACATGCATGGGTGGGTGGCCTCCTATAGGACACACTGCTGCATCAAAAATTCAGCAGAGCAGCAGACACCTCTCACCGAATTAACCAGTAGAAAGCTAATGGCTGCAAATGGGACCAAAAACCCATTCTTCCCAGCAATCAGGCCCCCAATGGGTTTGCTGCATCACTTATTAATCACATGCTCCAGAAACATGAGGGATAGGCTATTGGTGTTGTGTGCTGTGTCAGTACAGTTGCCATCCATAGGCCTTCTGTAACTGGAGAGCAACAGAGTGGAATGTTAACTTGATGCTAAACACACTAGTAGGCTTATATGGGCCTATATATGATTCCAATACCTAATGTATGGATTGATTTCAGAAATACTATACCCTATGCCAAAAGTATGACTTCAACTCCTCCTATTAAGACGCAATATTTCTAACTATTCAGAGTGTATCATGAAACCCAGTATTTCCATACACTGCAGGAGTCTGGGCCTTGGATTCACTTCATTATATAACGGGGACACTGGGTGTCATGCAACATCGCCTATGTGGTTTACTGACGCTGGTAACTCTGCGACAGTCCCTAAACAGTTCTACAAAGGCTCTTTCACGACGTCCCCTAACGTTTCTGACGACATTCTCTTGTGAAAAGCGGGTAAACTACTGGCCGTACAAGGAAATGCAACAACGATTGTGAAAAGGGGAGAAAGATAGCCTGAATTTTTGCATAGCCGTTGATATCTAGATAGCCGTTGATATCTAGATAAGACTAGTATTTGTCTTACGGTGTCATTCGATGAGGTTCGTTGTAGCGAATGAATTTGAACTATTTTTCTGATCACGGATTGTGCAAAACCTCGGTTAATGTTAGCAGCTAACTTAGTTTTAGTTACGTTCTGGAATCCAACCAGCTTTTTCTCCAAGCAAGACCAAAATGGCTTGCATATCATCGTTTCACCTGGGTTTATCCCTATGTTATGACTCGTCAAGTCTCTGCTCCGTTTCTACCGTCTCGACCGCTGTTTTTACAAAGCTTACTGCTCGAAAGAATATGAGAGCCGCGGACAACATGGACGATGGGATTCAGGAACCCAAGGACAGCTAACCGATATGCTATTGCTAGCCTTCCGTGATGGATAAGGGACCGTAATAGATGTTTCACTTCTAACTATGGACAGTGCTCTGAAGTGCACACCAAGTTAATAGCTGCATTTATATTATCAGATTTGTCGCTAACAACTGCCAACGAAACGAACAGATGATATCAAATCAAGATAACGTTAGCTACCTAGCTAGCTACCTAGCCTATTAACAGCTGTGAAAACTAACTATCAAGTTGCAAGTTCTTGCTATCCATGATTGCCAGACTAAAGTTTGGTCTTCATATTTATTTTTGCACTCTCAAAATAGTTGTTTCATAACAACGTGTTAACATTGTCCTGGACGTGTACTTAAGTTAGTTAGCTAGCACAGTAGCTAACCAAAAAGCTTTGACAAACTGCACAAGTGCAAGCGGTGTTCTTTATTAAAACATTATTAATTTAGCTTTCTTGCATAGTGACTTTGTTGTCCACAAACCAGTATTAAGAATGTTTAGGAACATGAATCGCGGGGAACACTTTTCTGGGGTGCAGACGCCTCCATCCACTCCCGCCGGGCATGGAGTGGCCTCTCTCCAGCAACCAAACCAGGAGAGCTCGTGGATGGGCATGTTCTCCGTGGTTTCTAGGCCCGCCCTGTCATTTCTGCAAAAGTATTTACCAGGGCGCCCTCGGACTCCTGCCCTGTCCGACAGTGTGTCAGGATGGGTCAGTGGGGATTTCAAGCAGAACTTTGTAGAGGCAGAAAGTGCGTTTTTAGGACAACTGGACATCTTGCCTGGAACTCCGCACCATGCACACCACCTATCGTACCTGCAATACCAGCATGGACGCCTTTGGCTACCAGTGTCAGGTAATAGTAGTATGAGTTGGTTGACAGCAGATTTTCTTAGCGAGTTAGGGATTCGAAATGCTGCTGAAATTGACTTACATTTAAGGCAACAAACTCCGGTAGGATACCTCGCAACCGGTTTTCTCAGTCAAGTTTTGTTGAACGCAGCGTCGTCTCAGGAAATGAAACACGCCGAGCAAGGGCACGTACTTGCCGGGGACAGTTTGTCATCAGACGCGGTGACAGCAAGGGCAAAGCGTAGTATCGCTAGTAACTGGTGGGGCGGGCTTTGGGGAACCGATGACTATGCTCAAGGGTTGCTGTCAAATTTGTCATCGAGCAAAGAAGGGACTGAGGCACACAATCACAGCAGCAACGGCCATTGTCGTCAACCAGAGTGTGGCACAAAGGCCGCAGTTACCATGCCAACAGAGCTGTTTGTACAGTGCAATGATGGCGAAAGGACTGGACCCTTCTGCTACAAAGAGGAGCCAAAGGACAATGGAAGCCTTCAAACGGCCACCCGGACAGAATCTCTCCCTAGCCCTGATGGTCTCCCCTTAGATCACAGAGTAACAGTCTGTATCAGTAGTCATATTGTAAGTGTTGCAGCTGTCACTGCCTGCAGTGAGTTGGCAGTTCTCACCCCTGACCAGGATAATGGCTATTCCAGTCTGGAAGAAGAACACTCTACCTCTAGACTGTACATGTTGAGGCTTCCCTGTGAAGAGCTACAGGGGATCACAGAGATAAAAGAAGAGACAGACACACCAACACAGGGGAACTCTGAGAAGAGGGAGCCAGAGAGAGAGGCCTTAGAGGAGAGAGAAGAGGGTGAGATGGCCGCCACTGGAGGAACGGAAGGAGAGGAAGAGGTTGAGGACTCGGACGTCACAGACTCTGAGGAAGAGGAAACGGCGGCCGCTCCGCCCCCCTCCACACCTCAGTGCAGTAACAAGGCTATTGCCTACATCATGGGCAGCCCCTGCAGCGATGACAGCCAATCAGACGACTTGCTCAGCGAGGATGACGATGGTTTCGATAGTGATGGCTCGTCAGAATTCTCAGATTCCAAGGCACTGGATGAAGATGATGATGATGATGAAGAAGAGGAGAATGCGTCTGATTCAGAGCCGCCAGACTCAGAAACAGAGAGACTGTGGAACTCGCTGTGCCAAAGCAGGGATCCCTATAACCCCCAGAACTTTACCGCCCCCCTCAACACCACCCCTAGGACCATCCTGTCCACACCTACAGCCGCAGCAGCCTGCTCCCTTCAAGCCTCACCTCCAGAGCAACCCCCCTCTCCCTTCAACCCCTCTTCCCCCTCTCCTGCAGAGGAGTTTGGCTCTGGGGATGAGTCCTGCAGCAGTGAGGTGGATGAGGCTGAGAGCCTGAGGCTGTGGAACTCCTTCAGCTTCCCCTCAGACCCCTACAGCCCTTTCAACTTCCAGGTCCCGCTCAGGACTAGAGAGCCGACTGGGACAGGGGCAAAAGCAGGTGCAGGGACACGTTGTAAGAGGAGCAGCAAGACAACCCCATGCTCCCCCCGTCATGAACAGGGCCAGGGACAGAGCCAGTACAGGAAAGAGGTGGCAGAGGAGAGGCTAGACAGTGGCTTCTCAGAGACCCTCGCCATCCCAGAGACCACCACCATGGGCTGTGTCACAGTAAAAAGGGTCAGTATGACTTCAGACACTGCTCTCTCTAGTGGAGAGTTCGTCATAGGCCTAAATAATGTTACATACACTGTTGTACATCTCTTCCTTATAATGTTTTTTCTAAAATTGTAGGTAGGCCTATTCTTACTTTTTATTAGTCACATTGTCATCCGTGGACCTTGGTCACTCGCATTCTTGTGACTGTTGTAAAATGTGGAAATCCATTGACTCATAAAATGATTAATCTTCCCACTCAGCAGTCAGAAACTGCTGTATTTGTAAATGAGTAGCTGAAGAGGAAGTGTTTTATCTCCTGTAGTGTACTTGCTGTATTATAACAGTATGTTACACTCTGCTACTCCCCTTTTAATCATTCATAGATGGGTCAAGGAGTTTTTCCTGACCATGTGAGTGAGGTGATGTGACCAGAGTTTTTCTAGGTGAAGTCACGTGGTTTATTTGTTTATTTTTTATTTTATTTCACCTTTATTTAACCAGGTAAGCCAGTTGAGAACAAGTTCTCATTTACAACTGCGACCTGGCCAAGATAAAGCAAAGCAGTGCGATAAAAACAACAACACAGAGTTTCATATGGGGTAAAACAAAACATAAAGTCAAAAAATACAACAGAAAATATATATATAAGGTGTGTGCAAATGTAGCAAGTTATGGAGGTAAGGCAATAAATAGGCTATAGTGCAAAATAATTCCAATTAGTATTAACACTGGAATGATAGATGTGCAAGAGATGACGTGCAAATAGAGATACTGGGGTGCAAATTAGCAAAATAAATAACAATATAGGGATGAGGTAGTTGAGTGGGCAAATTTGAGATGGGCTGTGTACAGATGCAGTGATCGGTAAGGTGCTCTGACAACTGATGCTTAAAGTTAGTGAGGGAGATAAGCCTCCAGCTTCAGAGATTTTTGCAATCTTTATTTGGATCCCCATTAGCTTTTGCAGAAGCAGCAGCTACTCTTCCTGGGGTCCACAAAAAAACACAAAACATGACAAGTAACAAAACACTGATGCACTGTTTTAGGGCTGGGCTGTAGTTAGTCATAGGGCTGGGCTGTAGCTTAAGCAGACAGTAGTACAGCAAATTGACAGCTGTTAGACCGATAGCAGTGAGAGCTGTGAAACGTGCCTGTCCAAGTCAGTGGAATGGAAGATAATCACCATGAGAGTAGACTTAATCAACAATCAGCAAAATCCCACAGATGTCTTTGAAATGCTCTGGCTTCATTCTCCATGCCCTTTCTATTACATTACCCTCCTATTAGGAGCACAGAACTGCCATGTTACTTAGCAACAGTGCTAACTGGGCAAGACAGAGGGAGGGAAAGACATTTCTTGAATTTCTCTGATGGCCTTATTTTTTTCCCTTCTCTGGCTTGGTGCATCAGCTCATAACCTTCTCGCAATGCTCCTACAACATTTTCCCAACCCTCTATCCCATGCTGTGCAGATTCCAGTGTCTTTCATCTTTAGTTAAGAACCTCAGCTCTGAATACTGTATGTTAGTAGCCCCAGTCTGCAGTACTCAGTGGGTTGCTGCTTATGGAGGCAATTTAGTGTGTCTCTAATGCGCTACGGGCCATCCATCAAACAGCCATTTCATGGTGATACTAATTCAGCTTCTCCCACTCTTTAACTCTACCTCACTTCGCCTCTCCACTTTCTGCTTCTGCCCGAATGGTTGCTGATGTAGTAGGATAGATGTGTAGTGAGTTAAAAAAAAATAATCTGAAGAGAGCTGGAGCAAGTGTGTTTTTCCTTGTGTGTGAATGCCAGGGTTTAGGCCTGCGGTTTCAAATGAAAGTGTTTTTGGACATAATTGTAGTTCTGGGTTTTGGATGCATTGTGTCCTGCAGTTCTTTCAGAATATTTAGGAATATAACCCAGGTATGCTTTTTAAATATCCCCCAGGTGTTTAGCGATGTCGTTCAAAAAAAGTTAATGTAATTTTCAGTGACGTGTTGGAAGTTGAGATATCTGTTGTCACATGTCTCCGTAGCAGGTGTGTTTTAGTGAGGAGGTTGTAGTCTATGTTGAGCTGACTTATGTTCTGTCGCATTCCAGGTGTGTTTCCGTGACGAGGTGGAGGAGTTCTACGCCAGCGAGGACGATGAGGACCGGTGCGGGCCGTGGGAGGAGCTAGCCAGAGACCGTGCTCGTTTCCTCCGGCGCGTTCAGGATGTGGAGGACGGCATCAGCTACGTCTTCAGCCCTACCTTCCGCCTCGCCGTCTACCAGAGACTACAGCACCACAGCTGATCCTGACCTCTGACCCCTAATGTCCTACAACACTGCTGATCATCAGTCCTGTTTCTCTGTGACCCCTCTAACACCAATCCCATCTTCAACAGAATGCATCAGAACTTCTAAGTCATGCTGCATCCCCTTCTCCCCTTCCCTGTCAACCCCCACCACTGACCCCCAAACCTCATCTTCAACCTGGACGTGTAGAAAAGACTACATCAGAGCGGTTGAGAAACCCCATACCCCCCTCACCCATCCCTCCTGACCCCCCTTACCGTCAGTCTGGGGTGTTGGAGAAGATTTGACAATAGACTTCTCTCTTCACCGCCCTCTTCCTGATCATTTGCTGTTTTGTTTTTATTTAACCTCAGTGGAGTGATGACCTAATTTATAATGTGATTCAAGATGACTGCATACTGCTAACTAGGAGGTATACTGGTAAAGGTGTACTGGTAATGTGAAGGTATAAGGGCTTACTGGTTCCAGTGGGATAAATTCAGTGGAACACAGAGCAGGTCGTGTTGGGCTGTGTGCTCAGTAACCTGACAGAAACGCAGCTCTACTCGAGACACTTCAGTCAAGACTGTTCTTTATCTTTAGTTTTAAAATTGCTTCGATTTTTTTATCCCGTTGATTTAACTGCACCTTTTGGAGTTGTGCTGTCCTTCTCTCTGACATGTGCCATCTGGGTCTCTGCTCTGTAGTGTTCTCAGTTTCATGTTAATCTGATCCCAGGCCTGGCTACTGTCATGTTCAGTATTTAACAGAGGTTCAGTATAATCTCCCTGAGCAAATGTCACACTGCTCCCCGGAGCTGAATCGGGTTGGTTAAGAGCTTTTGGAAAACAAACCTGGTTTGAAATAACAGAAGAAAAATAAAAAATTTGAGGCTTCCTGTAAACCATGACATGCAGAGTACACATTAACGTTGAAAGTGTTCTATTTGATTTTATCATAAGCAGAGGGTGTAAACCTACAGTATGTTGATGTGTAAAGCAAGCCTCTAAACTGTATTGATGGTAAAGTGTTGAAACCAAGCCTGTGTTGGTGCGGTGTGTTCCTGGTTTCGTTCAATAGCCATTGACTTCAGTTCTATCGTATGTGTATTATTAACTACCTACAAAGACAAAGACGCCCCTAACTGGCTCTTCCTGTATTTACACCTGCAGACAGAAAGACAGACAGAGGGCACTTATTACTTCCTCATTACAGCCCACAGTATGAATACACTAACCATCATAGAATAGACAATAGCATTGCTCTGCTTGTGGCCTATACATTAATGTCCAAGACACAACAAAAAAAAAATCTCTGGCCGCAAGCCAACGATCAGTAGAGGTCCTCTCTGACTATTTCTTGCTGAAGTGAATGCTTATGGGTAAGGGTGAAGTGAAATTATTTGCATGATCCTTGCATCTTTAGTGGCCTCCTCCTCGTCTACCTCCCTTAGTCATCACTGTGGTTTCCTCTAACAAAACAATATTGCTTTAATCTATTTACAGTTTGCACCAATAGGTTTCCTTCAATGTGTTCACTTTTCTAGAGCTTGCGTCCATCAGTGGTCATCTAGGAAAGGAGACGAAGAAAGCAAGCAATCTAAGACGTCTCCATTTATAGACTACCTATCCCCACTATTTATTAACCCTGTCATGCCTGTACAGACCTAGTGTTGTGTTACTCATTTTGAGGGGTTAATGTCTCCGCTGTGGCTGAAGAGTTAACCTCTGGTGTGACCAGGTGGAAAGAAAGCAGGGATGTGAAATGCACGTTGTTCTGAAGTGATTCTCAGTATGATGGAGAAAATAAAATATATAAAAGATGTGCTCGGATAATTAAGAATATAACTCATTTAACTTGGTGTTATTTTAGTCAGTACAATTAACATGAAATTGATTTATTTTTGTAAAACAGTTTAGGATGAGTTAGTAGTTCTACACTGTTCCTTATAATATACATTTAGAATTAATATTCAGTGAAAATAAATCAATATTGAATTATGAACGATGTTTATCTCTTTTCTTCTCCCACATCTCCTAGTATTAAAGAATAATTTTCTGGTCTTATTTGGTTTGAATGTTGACACCCACCGACACTGGAGGGAGGAGGAGATGGAGGACAGACAGCTCTGGAAGACCCATTTTTCTTCCTGGCGACACCAGATGACCAGATTATGATGATCATCTTCATCATAAAATGGCACTTGACCCCAAAACGGTACTGCGCCATCAAACACGATGGCTATGTTCGAGAGCATCAAATCCATGATGCATTGTGGGTAAATGGTGACTGACTGACTGATCTACGAATAATAATGAGTAGTTATTTAAGCAAGGTGATTTATAGATCAGTCAGTTGGAAGTTGCCTGCACTGTCGGCTGTAATGTTGAACAAGCCCAATGATATAGTGATCCCCTTTCTACCAGACACAGTAACATCAGTTTTACACAACACATTTCTTTCTGAACATCCTGTAACTTTGCATGCACCGGACCTGTACTAGGCCCCAGTATTTAATATAGAGTCAGTGGTAGTGCAATCCCTAGCAACTGGAGCCAGTCAGCAATGTGAAGGTGCAGTAGGAGGTAAGAACATGCACAGCTGTCAGACATAGACAGTCTCCCCAAAACATCACAGGCATACTCCTCCAGGAAAAGATTTTAGAAAGATTTGCATATTTTTGAGGCGGTATTGGCCCCAATCCTAGTAGAGGCATTCAAAACAAGGTATGAGATTGGTGGCTGAATATATGCAGATAAACAAATCCTTATACAGATCCTTTACACATTATGGATAGCAATCCTTTTAGTGGGATAAGATATTGTCAGTGGTATTTTGTTGTGGTTACTTATGCCCACAGGAGGGAGCCATATTCTCAAGTCATCATTCTCAACCACTAGAGGTCGCTCTTGCTTGTCATAACAGTAGGAGAGGACCAGTCGATAGAGACAAACGACCAGTCTATGGAATGGAGAGAACTGTCACTGTGCAATGGTTATCAGCTAATTGTGATTTGCAGTGTTATAACATGACCAATTTGTATATGAATGAATTGAAATTCATTGCACTATACTTTTTTGCAAACCAAATAGCATACACTAAGTATGTGTTCATTTATTGGTAGAAACTGTGAAAATGTGTAGTGGGATACACCCAAATTATGTTAATTGCTGGATGCAGATTTCTTTAGTTTAATGAGTGTATGTCCTTCCCGGTTTTTGTGGTTACAATATTATCAAAATATGAAGAACTGATCAAATCTGAACCAGTTCAGTTGAGATTAGTCTATATTTTCTCATATGACGAATGTGGCCTTTATGCTCAAAGTCTGATTTGCATTGTGTTCTTACCATTCCACTGTCTGTTAGCTGCTCTCCTTTTGTCCTTCTTCTTCTTTTGTCGTTCTGAGATCTCTATTCTTCTGAGGTAATGTGCTTCTCCTGCAGGGACATCCTGGAGGGACTGACCAATACTTTCATCTCATTGGTTGACTGGGATGCCTGGGGGTGGTGCTTAGGATGAGATTACAGGTCTCTCTCTCCCTCTCTCTCTCTCTCTCTCTCTCTCTCTCTCTCTCTCTCTCTCTCTCTCTCTCTCTCTCTCTCTCTCTCTCTCTCTCTAATGAAAGGGGGATTGAACAGCCGTGACATCACCACCCACCACTGATCCCAAAATCACTCTCTCCCCCTCCCTCCCTCTCTCTGTCTTCCTCCCTCCCTTCTGCTCCCCTCCATCTCTCTCTATCTTCACTGCTTACAGAATGACTGCAGCCTGGATGGGGTCATGTGACATTTAAATACCCTGGTATTTTCGACTGGGCATGCTCCATTGCATCACTCGGTCGCTCCCCCTCCTCCTCGTCTTCCCCTCATTCCTCCTTTATCCATCCTTTCCTGACGATGCCTGTTATTGTCCTGTATCCCTGCTCAGTCACACTGGTGCCTGTAGCTACTGGGGCTGCTGTCTCTATCTGTCTCTCTCTGTTTCTCTCTCTCTCTCTGGTTCTCTGACTGACTGAGAGCTGTATTTCCCCTGTTATTGTGAGGACTTGGAGGGATAGATAGACAGTGTGTTCTGCCTGGTCACACTCTCTCTTCTCTCCCATCTCCTGCTGTCTAACCTGGCCGACCGACCGCCTGCTGCTCTCTGCTCTCCAGATGGATGGATGTACACTGTTCTAGCCTGACTGTCTGACACCCTCACTGACTGACTACAGAGGAGGAAGGAGGGACACGCTGAACACATCAGCAAGTGGCTGGTAAGGGACACGCAGATTCATAAAATGTATGTGTGTGTGTGTGTGTGTGTGCACCAATGCATTTGCAACATGTCTTGGTTTTACATAAACAAGCTAGTGAGAGGGAGCGCTAGTGAGTGTGTGTGTTGTCCATTACACTGTTATCTGTGTGTATTTGTTTTAATGCATACTGTGTATTGCTTTGTGTTGATGGTCATAAGACTGTGTCTATATTCATGCACACAGTGTTTGCTCTCTCATACTACAGAAACAGGGTTTGGTCAGAGGGATAGAGGTTGGCTAAGGGTTGAAGTAATGGTTGTGGTTGGGTTTGGGGGCTCAGATGTGGCTGGCACCAGTTGCCAGGTTGTTGGTGCCAGTTTTGGGGCCCTGCTGCAGATGGGCACAGTCTGTCAGTCAGGGACCCCAGCAGTGCCACCACCTCTTCTAATGCACACACACACACACACACACACACACACACACACACACACACACACACACACACACACACACACACACACACACACACACACACACACACACACTCTGCATATACATTCACACATACAAAATACTTGCTATTACACTCCAATCCCATGCATGTTGATGGGTATTGTTTAGTAGTGCTCTGCTGAATGTTAAACACCTCATGGCAGGACTAAGCCCATCCAATCCTATCCCAGACAAGCCTGGCAGAGCCGATCTGAGGCAAAGCAGGGGGGATGAGGTGGACTTTGATTCAGAGGATAAGCGTTATTGACTTCAACAGGCGGTTGTCCTGTGTGCTGTGTGTGTGTGTGTGTGTGTGTGTGAGTGTATGTGTGTGTGTGTGTGAGGCTCTAGGTGTCTGATTAACATTGGCATTAATACACCCTGACAGTGATGGAGGAATTAGACTGACCCTTTAATGCTCTTAGCGTTAGGGTATTGTAGTATGTGTGTGTGTGTGTGTGTGTGTGTGTGTGTGTGTGTGTTGTTTCTTTGAGACCCTGGCAGCTGCTGGCAGGTGAGGTGCTTCTGATTTAGGCATTAAACTGGATTTTTGACTCTTCTCTATGAATGCGTGTGGATGGACACACACACACAAACACACATGCACGTTCCCACACACACACACACTCCACACACGTCCTGTCTGTTGTCAGGTCACACTGTGTTCTGAGGGTGATTCCTAGCCCCCTACCAGGGGTGTGGCCTGAAATGATCCCCAGAATAGAGACGTATTTTCGAATGAATTCCCTCTCCTCTGTCCCAAGCACCTCTGCTGACAACACTGCTGTCTGTTTGGCTGTTTTCTCACTGTGTCTCTGTCTGCCTCTCTCACTCTTCCCTCACTCTCTCTCCACTCACTCTCCCCTCACTCTCTTTCTCTCTCTTTCCCTCTCTCTCCACTCACTCTCCCCTCACTCTCTTTCCCTCTCTTTCCCTCTCTCTCCCTCTCTCCCCTCAATCTCTTTCCCTCTCTTTCCCTCTCTCTCCCCTCACTCTCTTTCCCTCTCTCTCCCTCTCTCTCCCCTGATTCGCTTTCCCTCTCTCTCCCTCTCTCTCCACTGACTCTCTTTCCCTCTCTTTCCCCCTCTCTCCCCTCACTCTCGCTTTTCCTCCACCTCTTCTGCTGATTGCTGTGTGTTGATTGATTTGTAGAAGGTAAATAGAACTGTTGTCCTGCATTTCCTTTGGTTGACTAATGGTTGTTTTCCTACGTTGACTGCAAGATGTCGTTTGTTATGGTTTTGCTGAGCTGTGAGTGTGTGTGTGTGTTTCTGCAGGGAGTGGGGTTATTGCTGCAGTGCTTGCTTAATGCACCCGCTCCGGCAGAGGGTGTGATCAGGAATTTAAGCACGTCTCAGTGCACACACACGCACACACACACACACACACATACAGCCTGCTTTGGGTATTTCAGTAGAATACTGAGCAGGGTGGAGTGAATACAGTGGTTCTATGCAGAGCACTGCTGCAGAACTACAACAACAACTGCATATATCTCCCTCCCTCCCTTCGTCTTCACCTCTGCTCCAATCTCAATCATTACCGAGTCGTAGAAATGGGTGTGGGATATGTGTTTGGGAACGGAGCGAATACACACTGAGTGTACAAAACATTAAGAACACCTTCATAATATTGAGTTGCACCTCTACCTTTTGCCCTCAGAACAGCCTCAATTCGGTGGGACATGGACTCTACAAGGTGTCGAAAGCATTCCACAGTTGTGTCAAGTTGGCTGGATGTCCTTTGGGTTGTGGACCATTCTTGATACACAAAGGAAACTGTTGAGCGTGAAAAACCCAGCAGTGTTGCAGTTCATGACACACTCAAACTGGTGTGCCTGGCACCTACTACCATACCCTGTTCAAAGGCACTTAAATATTGTGTCTTGCCCAATCACTCTCTGAATGGCACACATACAGAATCCATGTCTCAATTGTCTCAAGGCTTAAAAATCCTTCCTTAACCTGTCTCCTCCCGTTCATCTACACTGATTGAAGTGGATTTAACAGGTGACATCAATAAGGGATCATAGCTTTCACCTGGATTCACCTGGTCAGTCTATTTCATGGAAAGAGCATGTTTTGTACACTCAGTATATATACTGAACAAAAATAAAAAGGCAACATGCATATGAGGAGATCAGTCAATTGAAATCAATTCATTAGGCCCTAATCTATGGATTTCACATTACTGGGAATACAGATATGCATCTATTGGTCACAGATACTTTTTTGAAAAGGTAGGGGCGTGGATCAGAAAACCAGTCAGTATCTGGTGTGACCACTATTTTCCTCATGCAGTGCGACACATCTCCTTCGCATAGAGTTGATCAGGCTGTTTATTGTGGCATGTGGAACGTTGTCCCACTCCTATTCAATGGCTGTGCAAAGTTGCTGGATATTGGCGGGAACTGGACCACGTTGTCGTACACGTCGATCCAGAGCATCCCAAACATGCTCAATGGGTGACATGTCTGGTGAGTATGAAGAAGAACTGGGACATTTTCAGCTTCCAGGAATTGTGTACAGATCCTTGTGACATGGGGCTGTGCATTATCATGCTGAAACATGAGGTGATGGAGGCAGATGAAGAGGGTAGTGCGTACGGCCCAGTACATCACTGGGGCCAAGCTTCCTGCCATGTAGGACCTATATACTAGGCGGTGTCAGAGGAAGGTCCACATTTCTTTCAAAGACTCCAGTCACCCAAGTCATAGATTGTTCTCTCTGCTACCGCACGGCAAGCGGTACCGGAGCGCCAAGTCTAGGTCCAAAAGGCTCCTTAACAGCTTCTACCCCAAGCCATAAGACTGCTGAACAATTAATCAAATTGCCACCCGGACTATTTACATTGATACCCCCCCAATTTTTTTAAACTTTAGTTATTTAGTAAATATTTTCTTAAGGGCTCGTAAGTAAGCATTTCACGGTAAGGTCTACACCTGTTGTATTCGGCGCATGTGACTAATACAATTTTATTTTATTTTATTTGAATGGCACGACAATGGGCCTCAGGATCTCTTCACAGTATCTCTGAGCATTCAAATTGCCATCGATAAAATGCAATTGTCTATTTTGTTTGTGGCTTATGCCTGCCCATACCATTACCCCACCGCCACCATGGGGCACTCTGTTCACAACGTTGACATCAGCAAACCGCTCGCCCACACGACGCCATCTGCCCGGTACAGTGTAAACCGGGATTCATCCGTGAAGAGCACACTTCTCAAGCGTGCCAGTGTCCATCGAAGGTGAGCATTTGCCCACTGAAGTCGGTTACGACGCCAAACTGCAGTCAGGTCAAGACACTGGTGAGGACGACGAGCACACAGATGAGCTTCCCTGAGATGGTTTCTGACAGTTTGTGCAGAAATTAATCGCTTGTGCAAACTCACAGTTTAATCAGCTGTCCGGGTGGCTGGTCTCAGACAATCCCGCAGGTGAAGAAGTCGGATGTGGAGGTCCTGGGCTAGCGTTCTTGCAGTCAGCTTGCCAATTGCACGCTCCCTCAAAACTTGAGACATCTGTGGCATTGTGATGTGTGACAAAACTGCACATTTTAGAGTGGCCTTTTATTGTCCCCAGCACAAGGTGCACCTGTGTAATGATCATGCTCTTTAATCAGCTTCTTGATATACCACACCTGTCAGGTGGATGGACTATCTTGGCAAAGGAGGAATGCTCACTAAAAGGGATGTAAACAAATGTGTGCACAAAATTTGTGAGAAATTAGCTTTTTGTGCATGTGGACCATTTCTGGTATCTTTTATTTCAGCTCATGAAACATGGGACCAACTCTTTACATGTTACGTTTATATTTTTGCAGTGGTGAAAAAAGTACTCAATTGTCATACTTGAGTAAAAGTCTAAAAGTAAGAAATTGTGCCATCTGGTTTACTTAATATAAGGAATTTGAAATTAATTATACTTTTACTTTTACTCCGAATGTATAAGTGACTAATGTAAAGTTTGGTGGAAAATGAATAATGGCCTGGGGCTGTTTTTCATGGTTCGGGCTAGGCCCCTTAGTTCTAGTGAAGGGAAATCTTAACGCTACAGCAGACATTGACATTCTAGACGATTCTGTGCTTCCAACTTTGTGGCAACAGTTTGGGGAAGGCCCTTTCCTGTTACAGCATGACAATGCCCCCGTGCGAGGTTCATACAGAAATGGTTTGTCGAGATCAGTGTGGAAGAACTTCACTGGCCTACACAGAGCCCTGACCTCAACCCCATCAAACACCTTTGGAATGAATTAGAACGCCGACTGCGAGGCAGGCCTAATCGCCCAACATCAGTGACCGACCTCACTAATGCTCTTGTGGCTGAATGGAAGCAAGTCCCCGCAGCAATGTCCTAACATCTAGTGGAAAGCCTTCCGTGAAGAGTGGAGGCTGTTATAGCATTAAAGGGCGGACCAACTTCATGTTAATAGCCATGATTTTTGAATGAGAAGTTTGACGAGCAGGTGTCCAAATACTTTTGGTAATGTAGTGTGTATATATATAGCACCAGTCAAAGGTTTGGACACACCTACTTATTCCAGGGTTTTTCTTTATTTTTTACTATTTTCTACATTGTAGAATAATAGTGAAGACATCAAAACTTTTAAATAACACATATGGAATCATGTAGTAACCAAAAAAGTGTTCAACAAATTAAAATATATTTTATATTCGAGATTCTTCAAATAGCCACATCTAAACAACAACTGTTCAGAGGAGACTGCGTGAATCAGGCCTTCATGGTCGAATTGCTGCAAAGAAACCACTGCTAAAGGACACCAATAAGAAGAAGATACTTGCTTGGGCCAAGAAACACGAGCAATGGACATTAGACATGTGGAAATCTGTCCTTTGGTCTGATGAGTCCAAATTTGAGATTTTTGGTTCTTCCGCCGTGTCTTTGTGAGACGCAGAGTAGGTGAACAGATGATCTCCGCATGTGTGGTTCCCACCGTGAAGCATGGAGGAGAAGGTGTGATGGTGTGGGGGTGCTTTGCTGGTGACACTGTTGGTGATTTATTAAGAATTCAAGGCACACTCAACCAGCATGGCTACCACTGCATTCTGCAACGATATGCCATCCCATCTGGTTTGTGCTTAGTGGGACTATCATTGGTTTTTTAACAGGACAATGACCCAACACACCTCCAGTCTGTGTAAGGGCTATTTGACTAAGAAGGAGAGTGATGGTGTGCTGCATCAGATGACCTGGCCTCCACAACCACCCGACCTCAACCCAATTGAGATGGTTTGGGATGAGTTGGACCGCAGAGTGAAGGAAAAGCAGCCAACAAGTGCTCAGCATATGTGGGAACTCCTTCAAGACTGTTGGAAAAGCATTCCAGGTGAAGCTGGTTGAGAGAATGCCAAGAGTGTGCAAAGCTGTCATCGAGGCTACTTTGAAGAATCTAAAATCTAAAATATATTTTGATTTGTTTAACACTTTTTTGGTTACTACATGATTCCATATGTGTTATTTCATAGTTTTGATGTCTTCACTATTATTCTACAATGTAGCAATATAAAAAATAAAGAAAATCCCTTGAATGAGTAGGTGTGTACAAACTTTTGACTGGTACTATATATATATATATATATATTGTGATGTCACGAGAGGCTGTGTCCTGGAGGGACGTTACATCCCCCTGAGATGGCTGCAAACCCAGACAGCTATGGCTCCATCTGCTGGTATGGTCGGGAACTCCACCCCGCTATGGCCAATCTTCCCACGCAGCTGAAACAAATCAGGAGCTGATGAGCTGAAGGTTTGGAAGGGAAGAGACACACTGAGGGGGTGTGTGGGGGGTGAAGAAACACAGTCTCTAACCTGGGCTCTGGAGGACAAGAGTGCTGCACGTCCACTTCCATGAGGAATATAAGGATTTGGAGATACTTACCTTTGGGAAATACTCACCTTTGGATATATGCACCTGTGGAAATACGTGAGAGACATTTGGAAGGACTTTTTGCTGGGTTGGCCACTAGCTGCAACGTGGACTACAGTAAGGCTGGGGAAAAGTTATCTGAGCGAGTGAGAATTATGATGTTGGATGTGGAAGAGACATCCCTGAACTGTTAACCCTTAAAGAGCCACAAGAGAACAGACTTTTGTTATATTTTCGTTAATTTCCCAAGACCTATAATAAAATCCTTGGTTTGTTTGAACCTTGTCTCCTTGCACTACTTGAGCAACCCCGCTGAAAGCTGTGTAGCCTCTCGTGACGTCACAGATGGTGGAGAATACGGGCAGCTCAAGCGTTAATAGTGCATGTCAGAGGAGGATACCGAAGGTTTGATCACCCAGTTTTCCAAGTTGGCCGTAGGCTCCCCGCCGACTGAAATGGAGGACATATTGAAAGCCCTTGTTGCTGGCCAGCAAGCCCAGATGCAAGCAACCGTGGCTCTCTTGGAGGAGCAAAAGAAAGCCAACCTTCTGAAGGCAGAGGAATTGCAGTTGCAGAGACAGAGGGTTGTCCAAAATACCCGCCCAATAAAGGCAAGTGACTTTATATCTAAGATGGGAGCTACCGATGACATTGAGGCATACCTGCATGCATTTGAGGCCACGGCCACTAGGGAAGCCTGGCCCAAGCAACAGTGGGTTGGTCTGTTAGCCCCCTTTCTAACCGGGGAATCGCTGAATGCTGTCCGGGACCTGGGCCCTGACCAGGTTACTGACTATGATGCCCTGAAGGCTGAGATCCTCAGCAGATATGGACTCACAAAGTTTGGTATGGCCCAGCGCTTTCACAGCTGGACCTTCCAACCAGACCAACCTCCTCGGGCGCAGATGCATGAACTTGTCCGAATCGCAAGGAAATGGCTGGAACCGCAGAGGAATACAGCAGCGGCGGTGGTGGAGGCCGTTGTGGTGGATCGTTACCTACGCGCCCTGCCTTATGAGGCAAAACGGTTCATCAGTCAACAGGCCTTGACCACGGCTGATCTGACCGTGGAAGCTGTGGAAAAGTACCAGGCCACAGCGGAGATGCTGAATGCTTCCCGGAAAGACCCCAGGAGTGCGGCCCCACCACAAATGGGAAGAACCCGTCCAAAGGACCCCAAGGTCTCGAACCCAGCCACGTCAGGACTTATCCCGGCTCCAGGGGGAGCCAGAAACCAGGCGGGTCCAAGAAGAGTACACCAGGAGGGGGAAACTCGACAGTGTTACCGGTGTGGGGAGATGGGACATATCTCCTGGCAGTGTGGGAAACCAGCCGATGAACCTATGCCCACTGCGGAGTCCTCCAGCTCAGCACCCACACACCGTTTTGCCTCGCTCTTGGGAGTCGTAGATGGCGGCGCAGATCGACCCCCCACCTGCCCGGTAACTGTGAATCACCATGATGTGGAGGCCTTACTAGATTCTGGTAGCCGGGCCACCCTGGTGCGTAAGGATTTGGTGGGCCCAACGGGTCTGACCCCGGGGAAAGTCCTCCCAGTTTCCTGTGTCCATGGAGACACCAGAGAATACCCCATTACTGAACTTACAATGACCAGCACACGGGGAACCATACACACGACGGCGGGGGTGGTTGATTCCCTCCCCGTCCCTGTCCTAATTGGACGAGACTGCCCAGCCTTTTACCCACTCTGGAGAGAGTCTCAGGAGAGGATAACCCGAGTACCTCAGAGACGGAGAGGCAAGACTCATCCTGGGAAGGCTCCGGTACAATCCTCCGAATTACTCACTCCCGCCCGGGCTCTGATAGGGATGGCAGGTGCCCAGACCGACACAGAGACTGGTCCGGATACGGGAGAAGAGAACGCAGCCCAGGAAAGTGCTCCGTTCTCCAGTGAAGAAGACGTCCCAGGCACCCAAGAGCTTCCCCCTCTCACAGGCCAGTATGGTACGGCTCAATTACAAGATCCTACTCTTGCAAATGCCTTAAGAAATGTGCAGGTATTAGAAGGTGTAGTGTTAGGTGATAAGACAAACCCTACTTACCCCCATTTCGCAGTAAACCGGGGGTTAGTATATCAGATAGTCAAGAAAAATGATGAAGTGCATGAACAGCTCCTCGTGCCACAGCCCTATCGGGCCACAGTACTCAACCTAGCACACACACACCCGCTAGGGGCCCACTTGGGGGTAGAGAAGACTAAGGAAAGAATCATGCAACGTTTCTTTTGGCCAGGAGTACACAAAGAGATAGAGAACTACTGCCGTAGTTGCCCTGAGTGTCAGCAGGTTGCGCCAAAGCCCACATATAGAAACCCGCTCATTCCCTTGCCCATTATCGAAACTCCTTTTGAGAGGATTGGATTAGACATAGTCGGGCCCTTACCGAAAAGTTCCAGGGGACATCAATACATTCTGGTCATTCTGGACTATGCATCCCGGTACCCGGAGGCCATTCCGCTGAGGAAGGCTACATCCAGACAAATCGCCAAGGAGCTGTTCCTTCTCTCAACTAGTCTGGGAATCCCAAAAGAGATATTGACGGACCAAGGGACTCCATTCATGTCCAGGGTGATGAAAGAACTCTGTGCTTTACTGAAAATCAAACAGCTGAGAACCTCGGTCTACCACCCCCAGACAGATGGCCTAGTCGAACGTTTTAACAAAACACTAAAATCCATGCTGCGGAAAGCGGTAGGGGAAGATGGGCGCAACTGGGATCAGCTGTTACCATACATATTATTTGCGGTAAGAGAGGTACCTCAGTCTTCTACTGGTTTTTCACCCTTTGAGCTCTTGCTTTCCTACAGACCCAGAGGACTGCTCGACATCGCCAAGGAGGCCTGGGAGGAGCAGCCATGCCAACAGCGGACACTGATCGACCATGTCGGGGCTATGAGGGAGAGAATGAAGGCCATCTATCCCATGATGCGGGAACACCTGGAGGCCAGTCAGCGGCAACAGCAAGCCTCCTACAACAGATCTGCTCAACCCAGGGAGTTTAAGCCGGGGGACAGAGTGCTGGTCCTGGTGCCAACCGTTGAGTGTAAATTCCTGGCAACCTGGCAAGGACCATATGAGGTCATTGAACGCATGGGAGAAGTAAACTACAAGGTGAGGCAACCAGATAAAAGAAAAACTGAGCAGATTTATCATGTTAACCTTTTAAAGAAGTGGCACGCCAGAGAGGCGATGTTCAGCTGTCTACCCCCCACAGAGACCAAGGAACCGGCGCGAGAAGAGGTTCAGCTGGGTCCAAATCTGTCCCCACATCAACGACAGATGGCCCTGGAACTCGTGGAGCAGAACCAGGATGTCTTCTCCTCCCTTCCCGGTCACACAGAGGTGGTCCAACATGAGATCCGCACCATGCCTGGCCGAACGGTAAACCAGCGCCCGTACCGCGTGCCAGAGGCTCGTAAAGTGGCTATACAGAAGGAGGTAAGGAAGATGCTGGAGTTGGAAGTAATCGAAGAGTCCCACAGTGCCTGGGCAAGTCCCATCGTACTAGTTCCCAAGCCAGACGGTTCAGTACGATTTTGTAATGACTATCGAAAGTTGAATGAAGTGTCTGAATTTGATGCATACCCAATGCCTCGTATCGATGATTTAATAGACTCCTTGGGGCATGCTCGTTTCCTAACCACTCTTGATCTCACAAAAGGCTACTGGCAGGTGCCCCTGACCCCGGCGTCCAAGGAGAAGACAGCCTTTGCCACCCCGGAGGGGCTCTACCAGTATACCCGACTTCCGTTTGGTCTCCACGGGGCACCTGCCACGTTCCAACGCCTGATGGATCGAGTCCTTGCGCCCCACAAGAGGTACGCAGCGGCTTATTTGGATGATGTTGTTATACAAAGTCCGGATTGGGCCAGCCACATACCCCGGGTACAAGCGGTGCTGGATTCACTCAGGGAAGCAGGGCTCACGGCAAACCCGAAGAAGTGCAAGCTGGCCTTCAGTGAGACAAACTACCTGGGGTACACCATTGGGCGGGGGTTGGTCAAACCACAGGAAGCCAAACTGCGGGCCATACAGGACTGGCCGCAGCCCATCACCAAGAAGCAAGTAAGGTCATTTTTGGGCCTCGCTGGCTACTATAGACGCTTTATTGCAGATTTTGCTACCATAGCTGCACCGTTGACGGAGCTGACGACCAAACGCCACTCACGAATGGTGAAGTGGAACCCTGCGGCGGAGGCGGCTTTCCTCAACCTGAAACGAGCACTCTGCTCCAGTCCGATCCTGGTGGCACCAGACTTCAAGAAGGAATTCATTGTCCAAGCGGATGCTTCGGAGGTGGGTCTGGGTGCTGTCCTCACCCAGGCACAGGACGGTGAAGAACATCCCATTCTCTACCTAAGCAGAAAGTTACTTCCAAGAGAGAAGAACTATTCAAC